>NW_019268432.1:130589-166296 GCF_002742605.1 Olea europaea var. sylvestris
GCATTATTATTATTATTATTATTATTATTATTTTTCACCTTTCAATGAATTTCGGCTAAATGCTATCTGTGAAACTTTCGTGGGAAAAAAAATATGTACTTGTTGCATGATTGTGTGGAGATTAGAGACCTCCGCTTTAGGAAAAATTGAAGATACCAAGGTTAAAATTGAAGAGACAAGATTTTGACACGGTTTTCAATTGAGGCTCAGCATTTGGCTGCTTTGAAGCCTTTGCTGAAGAAGGAATTGAGCGGTGACCTAAGAAGCCCTCAAAATTTTTATTATTTTTACATAATGCTGTCGATGGGGTGAGATAGGATGGAGATGGGAGGAGGAAGGAGATGAGAAAGGGTTTTCGAACTTAAAGGAGACGACAAAGGGTTTTGGAAATTAACTTAATAGTTTAGTTACGTTGTATATTTTCGTTTATTTTTTCACAAAAAAAAAATGATTATTGAGGAGACGACAAAGGGTTTTGGAAATTGACTTAATAGTTTAGTTACGTTGTATATTTTCTTTTATTTTTTCACAAAAAAAAAATGATTATTGACCCAAAATTTATAATATATTGACCATTTGTCATAATCAACATGTTAAACGATATTCAATTTTCTCTAATTTTAAAGTCGCTATAAAGCTTGCAATCCTTGTCGTTTTAATTTGTTCTAAGAAGCGCATTTAGGTGGTGTTTAGATGTCATCTTGACAGTAAGCGCGTATTAAGAGGTAAACTGCTAAGTTGATCGTAAGATTAGTTAATTTTTTTTCCCTTTTCTAAAAAACCTTTTATTTCACTTTAGTTTTCAACTTGTTTAATTTTTATTATTTTCAAAAAGCTATTTTTTAACTTTAGTTTCAAATTTTTAAATGATTTTACTTGCACAAAAGTGATAAATGACTTTATTTGATAAAGATCTATATAAAATTTAAACTACTACGTTACCTATATTATGTTATTATGATTTTGAAACTTATTGTTTTATTGAAAACTTCTAAAGTATGTATAAAGTTTTTATAAATATGTTAAGTAAGACTTGTTTAGTTAAAAGTTGAAACTATCAAAAATAGTTTAACTTTTGTGTTTCGAAAATTTAAAAATTGTATAATTTCAGGAATTATTAAGCTCCTATTTGGCCCCCATTAAAATTATAATTTATTTTCTATCTTCTTATTAATTACTTAATTTTCAATAAAATAATATTATACGTAAACTTAAAACTTTTTGTTATTTTTTAACTACATTTTCCAAAAAAATTCTCATTATAATGGAGTCCAAACAAAGGAGGATTAAATATAGTATTTCATAATTGTAGATGTATGGTATATGAACCATTTTCGGGTGACAAACCCCTAGTTGTCCAAGAGGGTATTTTAACCCCCCCCTCCCCCCGCCCCCCCGCCATTGGGGAGGGCGCCTGAGCTAGCCCCCAGGACAACCAGGGGGTTGTCCAAGGGGTTTAACCCCTGATATATATATATATTTTAATTACTAATCCCTTGTTTGGGACCCATTTTCGCAAAAGTATTATTTCATTTGTACAGAGATGGAATTTACAGAATTAATACAAAAATTTCATATGGAGTGAGCTACATGTGAATAAAATAGTGCCAAAAAAAAAAAAAAAACCCACCCCGAGTCTCTTTTTGGGAGTGATTTTATTAGTGTTCTAAATAGCTTGTCAATGTGCTTGGCGCCTTATTTGGCGATTAACGGATACGAGGCAAGGCTAAGATGTCAATGCGCACCTAGGCGCGCATTATTAGTTTTTTTTTTTCTTTTTTACAATTAAAACTTATAATTATTAAATAATTTATAATTATTAAATATTTTTTTATTGATTAAAAATTTAAAGTAATATTAAAATAAGGAAACACTTCTTAATGCTTTTTTAGACATTTGCCTCGACTAATCTCGTATTGCTTTTAACTTGGTATCAATATATCGCCATGTATTACGTCTTTTAGAAAAAATGGATTTTATAACCCCTCTTTCTGTACAATAAAGGCCAGTGCTGAAAGAAGTGCATTTTCTCCCCCTGTTTGTGAGCCCCACCCGCTGACAACCAATCTGAAATACAAAAGAATCAATGTTTACTTCCCAAAATACCCTCTCTTTACTAACTCTTGAAGGACCCAACAATGCCCAATTTTCATTAATCCACATGCACACACAGTGTCACGTCCGTCAACGTTTATATACTCCGCCTATTTTGACGTCTGCTTTTCTGGAGCTTGCAAATGGACCTTGTTCTCCTCAATTTTCTTGCTACCTGCTTCTTGCTTCTTCATGGATTCAATTCTAGATGGAGTCGTAGATGGATATGGTGAGTAGACAAAAAAAATAAATAATAAAAAAAAAAAACCTAGGCAAGTTGGTATAGTATAATCATTTTTTTTATGACGGGGGAACTCGTAGTCCCTTCGAGTGCGCACTAGATAAACTTTCGAACTGACGTAATAGCCTGCAAACCACGCTAACCAAGTAAATCGCACTAGGCAAGCTCTGTGCGACATGCTCGACCGAGAAAATGTTGGTAGGGAAAATCGAATTCATGACCAAATACCTCCGCGCTCACCTACTCCAATATAATCATTAACAGGACGAAAACTAGACAGAAGGTATAATAATTATTGTTACGAGTTTAGTGACATTCATTTGCACCACGAATTATTGGGTTTGTGACCACTGAGGCATTTTTTTCATACGTAAAATTGATTTTCCCTGCCGCTGAAGAACATAATTTCGTAGACAAAACCCAAGGAAAACACCAAATTTGATCTAGCACAATTCCTACTATTTCTAATTCCAAGTTTAGTGTTTTCCTCGGTTAGTATTGTTCTCTGGGAGTGGAAGATTCTTGTTTTAATCAATTGTACCAACTTTACATTCTTATTCTAGTTAATTAGTACCCTTTTTCTTGTTTTATTTTTGACCATTACGACTGAACCTTCATCTGCCAAATAAAATTAGTGACTTCCTGAGGGTTTTCCACCAAATCTTATTATAGTAAGTCATCGAACCAAAACCCAGTAGCATAAAACAAAATCAAAGAAATAAATTACCCCGTCGAGGTGGCCCTCCCTTATACTGAAGATTTTCTCCAAGGGTAGATTTGTTAAAATGGTGTAGGAAGGAAAATGTGTATAGTAAAAAGTTTCGGGTAATGTCAGGTGAGGGGTGTGTAACGGATTGATTTTTAATAAAATGTAATTGTATAATGGGCAACAAACGGGCCATAAATAATATTCAGAATGATTAAATATTTAAAATAATAATAAAAATAAGTAATTTAGATCACTGATTTTTAGTTAATTGTTTCCTTTTATACCTCTTTTGAAAGTAGGAGTCTATAAAACATAAAGATATATGCTTTGATGAGTCCGCTTAAACGGGACTCTTTTGTCTTTCGTTCTGCACTCTCTCTCACAACACACGGCGGAGCAATGGTGATCACCATTCATGACCACCGGTTACCACACGACACCCACAATCTCTACGACGTCAACTTCTTCGGTTACATCATCGAAACCCTAGTAACTCACGATCCCACCATGATTTCACAGTGGCTGTCCGACATTGAATCTCTCAACCACCACAGCCACCATCGCTTGGTCATCGGCCTCGACTTAGAGTGGCGCCCCAACAATCGGTTCTATAAGAACCCTGTTGCCACCCTCCAGCTCTGCGTCGGCCGCCGTTGTCTCATCTACCAACTCATTCATTCTAGTCATATTCCGCCTAGGCAAGTTGGTATAGTATAATCATTTTTTTTATGACGGGGGAACTCGTAGTCCCTTCGAGTGCGCATTAGATAAACTCTCGAACTGGCGTAATAGCCTGCAAACCACGCTAACCAAGTAAATCTCACTAGGCAAGCTCTGTGCGACATGCTCGACCGAGAAAATGTTGATAGGGAAAATCGAATTCATGACCAAATACCTCCGCGCTCACCTACTCCAATATAATCATTAACAGGACGAAAACTAGACAGAAGGTATAATAATTATTGTTACGAGTTTAGTGACATTCATTTGCAACACGAATTATTGAGTTTGTGACCACTGGGGCATTTTTTTCATACGTAAAATTGATTTTCCCCGCCGCTGAAGAACATAATTTCGTAGACAAAACCCAAGGAAAACACCAAATTTGATCTAGCACAATTCCTACTATTTCTAATTCCAAGTTTAGTGTTTTCCTCCGTCAGTATTGTTCTCTGGGAGTGGAAGATTGTTGTTTTAATCAATTGTACCAACTTTACATTCTTATTCTAGTTAATTAGTACCCTTTTTCTTGTTTTATTTTTGACCATTACAACTGAAACATCATCTGTCAAATAAAATTAGTGACTTCGTGAGGGTTTTCCACCAAATCTTATTATAGTAAGTCATCGAACCAAAACCCAGTAGCATAAAACAAAATCAAAGAAATAAATTACCCCGTCGAGGTGGCCCTCCCTTATAGGGCGGTCACACCGATCATGTGGCGGTGTGACCGCCCTACTGAAGATTTTCTCCAAGGGTAGATTTGTTAAAATGGTGTAGGAAGGAAAATGTGTATAGTAAAAAGTTTCGGGTAATGTCAGGTGAGGGGTGTGTAACGGATTGATTTTTAATAAAATGAAATTGTATAATGGGCAACAAACGGGCCATAAATAATATTCAGAATGATTAAATATTTAAAATAATAATAAAAATAAATAATTTAGATCACTGATTTTTAGTTAATTGTTTCCTTTATACCTCTTTTGAAACTAGGAGTCTATAAAACATAAAAGATACGGACCAATAGAGTTTTGCGTGAACCGTGGACTGTGAATTCAATAATGTGATGCTTTAATGAGTCCGCTATAACTGGACTATTTTGTCTTTCGTTCTGCACTCTCTCTCACAACACTCGGCGGAGCAATGGTGATCACCATTCATGACCACCGGTTACCACACGACACCCACAATCTCTACGACGTCAACTTCTTCGGTTACATCATCGAAACCCTAGTAACTCACGATCCCACCATGGTTTCACAGTGGCTGTCCGACATTGAATCTCTCAACCACCACAGCCACCATCGCTTGGTCATCGGCCTCGACTTAGAGTGGCGCCCCAACAATCGGTTCTATAAGAACCCTGTTGCCACCCTCCAGCTCTGCGTCGGCCGCCGTTGTCTCATCTACCAACTCATTCATTCTAGTCATATTCCGTCCCCCCTCGTTGACTTCCTCTCCAACCAGAACTACACTTTTGTGGGCATTGGAATTGAGTCTGATTTGAGGAAACTTGAAGAGGATTATGGATTTGGGTACAATGCGAATGCCGTGGATTTAAGGAAGCTCGCGGCGGACAAGTATCAGATGAAGGAGTTGAAGAATGCGGGGCTGAAGAGTTTGGCCAGATTTGTGCTTGAGAAAGAGGTGGAAAAGCCCAAAAACGTGACTTTGAGTAGGTGGGATTACCCGTGGTTGACGCCTGTTCAAGTGCAATATGCTTGTGTTGATGCTTTTGTTTCTTATGAGATTGGCAGGGTCTTGAATGCTGCTGGATAAATTGATCGGTAAAAAACTCTCTCTATATATAAAAATAAATTGTATATTATTGAATCATCAATGGGTTTCTCAATATATACTTGTTTTTCGTTTAAACATATTTGTTTTTGTGAATGGATCTTAAATGATTTATGCCATCAACAGTGTTTTGAATTCTGGGTTTTGTTTGTTTTATTTTGTTGAAAGAATCAGAATTGATCGATAGATTTCTCGAAACAAATGAAAAGGAAATGAAAGATGAAACATAAATCACGAATCAACTAAGCCCTCTCGGGACTCTTAAAGAGGAATCTCTTGCTTTGTACCTTGTCTTGGAATTGCAATTTTGGCTCTGTGTTTATGGCTATACTATTATTATGCTGTTCAAAACTGGCAATTTCCATACATTATGGTTTTCTGAGAATAAATAGTGTTTAGCATTATGCTTGTTTGAGATTATATGTTGCTCTGATTTTGGAGGTAAGGGATTGAGGTTTTTTGTTGAGCTTTATCAATATTATTGATTGTTGAATACTTTAAAGGTAGGGGGAAAAGTTCCATAGTTACTGAAACTGGCTCTTCTTGACTAGTTGAAGACATCCTTTTAAGATTTATTTTCTGATGATGTTAATTGTCAAGACTAGTACTGGAAAAGAAACTGTATGGTCGAATCTTGAATTTTGCGAATGGATGGACATTTAATCGATGAAAAATTGTTGGTTATTGTGTTCTTGTGAGGTATGTAGGAGTGATAGAAATAGGTGATTTTTTTATTTATTTATTTTTTTTTTTGTGTAATTAGCTTTATTAAAACATTTGCAAGTGATCTGTACAATATAGGATTGTACTAATGAAACGAAAAAAGAAATTAAAATCTTGTCACTTGTGCTGCATACCCTAATGGATGTCGAAAAACTTCATTGGGAAAGTCTTAAATCCTGATAGTCATGTTTCAAATATTTTCCAGCCTTCCAAGACTTGATTGCATTTTCATTATGGTAACAATTCTGATTTAGTTTTCTTTGAGAACTCAGATTGTGAATGGACTGGGTTTTTGGTGCTGTTGTTTTTTTGATGGACATGTCCCAAAAACATGTTAATATAGGATGGAGGGAAACTTGAAGAGGATTATGGATTTGGGTACAATGCGAATGCCGTGGATTTAAGGAAGCTAGCGGCGGACAAGTATCAGGTGAAGGAGTTGAAGAATGCGGGGCTGAAGAGTTTGGCCAGATTTGTGCTTGAGAAAGAGGTGGAAAAGCCCAAAAATGTGACCTTGAGTAGGTGGGATTACCCGTGGTTGACGCCTGTTCAAGTGCAATATGCTTGTGTTGATGCTTTTGTTTCTTATGAGATTGGCAGGGTCTTGAATGCTGCTGGATAAATTGATCGGTAAAAAGCTTTCTCTCTATATATAAAAATAAATTGTTATATTATTATGCATCAATGGGTTTCTCAATATATACTTGTTTTTGTGAATGGATCTTAGATGATTTATGCCATCAATAGTGTTTTGAGTTCTGGGTTTTGTTTGTTTTTTCTTGCCGAAAGAATTGGAATTGATCAATAGATTTGTTGAAACAAACGAAAAGGAAATGAAAGATGAAACATAAATCATGGATGAACTAACCCCTCTGGGGGACATTCTTGAAGAGGAATCTCTTGCTTTGTACCTTGTCTTGGAATTGCATTTTTGGCTCTGTATTTATGGCTATACTATTATTATGCTGTTCAAAACTGGCAATTTCCATACATTATGGTTTTCTGAGAATAAATAGTGTTTAGCATTATGCTTGTTTGAGATTATATGTTGCTCTGATTTTGGAGGTAAGGGATTGAGGTTTTTTGTTGAGCTTTATCAATATTATTGATTGTTGAATACCTTAAAGGTAGGGGGAAAAGGTTCCATAGTTACTGAAACTGGCTCTTCTTGACTAGTTGAAGACATCCTTTTAAGATTTATTTTCTGATGATGTTGATTGTCAAGACTAGTACTGGAAAAGAAACTGTATGGTCGAATATTGAATTTTGCGAATGGATGGACATTTATTGAACTAATCGATGAAAAATTGTTGGTTATTGTGTTCTTGTGAGGTATGTAGGAGTGATAGAAATAGGTGATTTTTTTTTTTTTTTTTTTTTTTTTTATTTTTTTTTTTGGTAATTAGCTTTATTAAACCATTTGCAAGTGATCTGTACAATATAGGATTGTACTAATGAAACGAAAAAAGAAATTAAAATCTTGTCACTTGTGCTGCATACCCTAATGGATGTCGAAAAACTTCATTGGGAAAGTCTTAAATCCTGATAGTCATGTTTCAAATATTTTCCAGCCTTCCAAGACTTGCTTGCATTTTCATTATGGTAACAATTCTGATTTAGTTTTCTTTGAGAACTCAGATTGTGAATGGACTGGGTTTTTGGTGCTGTTGTTTTTTTGATGGACATGTCCCAAAAACATGTTAATATAGGATGGAGTATGCAGATTTCGAACAGAATTTATGGTGCTCTTGAATGCTGGGGTAATGGTTACACTTTTTTACAATGCATTGCTTGTGGTGTTTAGGTGGTGGATTAATTTGAAGATGTGAACCAAATCCTGACTTTCATTTGCCATTGTGACTTAGATAATTTGAATTAAGGGTGATGTGGATGAAAATAACGGGTGCAACCATACCAGCAGTTGATTCAATCACGCCTTTTGAGGTCACTTTCTAGTATCCAAACGTGCCATCATGATTAGTTGTAATTTTAACAATTAATCTATTTGTGCAAAGTAGGTAGACAAAATTTGTTGACAAAATAGGTATTGGCAAGATCTAGGCCGTTTATTTGTTTTGATTTCAAAATCTGGTTTTGAAATGAATGATATAGATCTTGTCAACTCATATTCTGTCAACCTCCCTTGTCAACCTCCGTTGTCCACATAGCATCACCCTTGTTGGAAGAACACTTCATGGTACTGCTTAAGAATTGAGTGTAATTGTTCTCTTAAAAGTTCTACATCTTTATTTTCGTAATGAACTGTAACAAGATCTCTTAAAATACGCAACAACATAGACATGTAATATCAATTAATTGATAAATTCATCGAATAATTGACGTGTTAAGTCACTGTTGCTTAGCTTAATCAGTTTATCATTTTTTATGCTCAGATAATAATTCAAAAATTATTCCCAATAATTCATTATTATACTTGCATGTTGATTTCTTGTTTTGAAGTTAAACATTCAACTTTCTTCTTTGATCTAATTTTTCAAAATTTACGTTGTATGTGCAAATTGGTTCTAACATGTCATAAATTTCACTAATTTTTTTATTTTTTATTTTTTTTATAGGGAAAATAAATTATTAAAATCCACGTGATCATACAAGGAAGAGTGAACTCTATAAAATGTACAAATATTTATATTTATCTACAATTGTTTGCATAAATTCTATATAACGCTCCTTATTCACTTTTAAATTCTATATAATTCACCTTATAAGCTTTTCTATAAATTCTATACAGTGTACCTTAGCACTTTAAACGATTGATTTGAACATAGTACAATTTCTCATAGACAATCCAACAATATGATTAGGCGTTGATAGTGATTGCCAGTGAAGAAATAAAAAGGTCTAGTTAAAGGAAATAAAAGGTGTAGAAGTGTACTCATGGTCCACTATGAGGCCCAGGCCTCCCACTAATACGAAAGGATAAGAATCTCAAAATTTTAATTCCCAAAATTTTTTAATATTATGACCCTAAAAATGTAAATGAGAAAATAATTGAGAGAATGTTATAAAACTAAAAGAACAAGAGAGAATTATAAAAGAAGAAATGTAGAGTTAAAATTCAAGTATGTGTAATTTTAATATTTTATTATAACGATAAACCAATATTTATAGGATTCGAATAAAAGTTATAATTTGAACAAAATAAAGAGTAATTGACACAAAATATCTATACCTATCAAGTTTATTGTGGAAAACGTCTATACCTTTCATTTGTTAGTATTTTCACCCTAATCTTTCACCTTTTTTTCGTTGAACGTCGTTTTCACCAATTTTTAACATAAAATGATCAATATATCCACATATTTAAATAAAGCAAAAAACAAAAGAAAAATAAAAAAATTTGCAACTTTAGGCCCAAACCTTTTAAAATGTGCAAATAACCCACCAAAATAACTTTACCTTCTTCTCACGCCTTACCCCCGTTCTATTGTTGCCTGCTGGCCATTTTCAGCTACCTTCTAACCACCAAAACTATTGGATATTGAAATCAATGGAAAGCCCTTAACCTCCTCCACAATTACCACCCAACAACTACCCATAACACCAACTAATCTTGTTGGAATCAACTCTCAAAATCAGCCACTAAAAAATTTGAAAACTACTAGAATCTCCTCCTCCGGCCACCACCTAGATCATGGACCCCCACCGGACGATTGCCCACACCCTGTCGATTATAATCATGGCCTCAATTCAATCAAATGTCACTCCAGTAATATGAATTTATTCCAAAAGTACTGTAAGTCGCAAACCCGCTTCACTAGCTGAATATTGCAGATTCTTGCTCCGTCCAGTCAACACATGGTCTCGGACCACATGGGCTAACCTCGTCTCCCTCTGATTCACCTTGCCCAACCATGTGTCAAGGCCAATTTTGTCCAGAACAAGTTGAATTCATGGATGAACTTCGGACCTTAAGCGAAAAATTCGGGACCAATGAATTTGACGAATCTATGGTACTCCAAATATTCAATTCGACAATTAGAACCTCAATTGATGATGAAAATCTATAGGTCAACAAACAATTGAGCCAATTTACAAGCCAAATGTTGGATTCAGCTCTAATCAGGTCCGGTTGCATAATAGGAATTTTTTGCTCCAATTACTGCTTCTTTTGATGTCTTTGCTCCAATTATGGGGAGTTGTTGGGTGGCAATTACGAAAGAGGTTAAGGGCTTTTCATTGATGTCAATATCCAGTAGTTTTAGTGGTCGGAAGATGGATGAAAATGGCCAGCTAGCGACGGTAGGATGGGGGTGAGGTGTGGGAAGAATGTGAAGTCATTTTGGTGGGTTATTTGCACTTATTAAAAAGTTTGGGCCTAAAGTTACAATTTGATTTTTATTTTTTATTTCTTTTTGTTTTATTTAAATAGGAGGGTATATTGATTTTATATGTTAAAACTTAGTGAAAATGATGTTCAACACAAAGAAATGTGAAAGGTAGGGACGAAAATGTCAAAAAATAAAACGTAGGAACGTTTTTCATAATAAACTTGAAAAATATGGACGTTTTGTACTAATTACCTTGAAATAAGCTCTTCTAGAGTACATGTGATTTATCTAAATATTGTAATAGTACTAAATAGATATCAATAATGTCTCATAATTTTATAACACTCCTAGATGAATATTTACATAATAATTATCTAATTAAAAATCTAATATGACAAAAATTTGTGAGATAAAATACCAAACAAAGAAAATAAAAGTATAAATAATTATAATAAAATTAGAGTGATAAAATGCTCTCTCGTTAAAAGCTTCTCAAGAAAATTTAGTGTGACAATGAAACAATAATACTCCTTAATTTCTTCAATATCACAATTCAGGTGAAATATGTTTCATGATATCATCAATTTTTGGTGAATGTAGTAACATGATGGTTCGGTAAAAAATAGATCTTGTTCTCTTCTGAAGTCTCATATACAATTTGTAACATATAAGAATATTGAGGATAAACATCTTGTAGGTTATCAATAGTAGTGACAATGAATCTAGTCAAGTCCCTGGGTCCCTTTCCGTACAAGCTCTTCCTAAAGGGTCGAGCTTGGAATTTTTTTTTTTTCCTCTTTGGGGTTAAGAAAACCCTCCTCACTTTTTTAGGCTTAGGATATATTACCCACGTGCTCTTCCTCAAGGGTCGAGATATATATATATATTTTTTTAAAGCATATGAAAGAGACATAGTAGAAGAATCTACATGAAATCTTTCATCTCTAATATAATTATATAAATTCAATAACTCCACGTCTTGTTGATCAAGATTAGTGTTAGGGGGGTGTGGAGAGTGTTGACTAACATTTTCACCCAATCTTAATGCATGCAATTGGTATATTTCAGTTAAAATATTCCCTAAATTACAATATGTGATTGGAGCATCAAAATTTAAAGTACTTGTAAGTTTTCTTATAATATGTTTTGTACATTTTAAATTATACTTGAGGTCAATTACTCATGATACATGAAATAACATAAGCGAGTTTTCCTAGTATTTTCTAAATTTTAGTTCTATCGAATATAATATATTAGTAAAATCAGGATAATTTCTATATTTTTTTGAAAGTTTTTGTGATAAGAAAAAGCCATTTAAGAAATTTAGCACTAGTAGCGTAGAATTTGTAGAATCATAGAAAAATGTCAAAAATCTTTTACTTTAAAAGTCAATTCCCAATCAGATCAATTAAAACAGAGTTTGACTCAATGCCTTCACAAGATTAAGTAATAGGTAAGTTTAGTTCCATCTATATCCTACGTTGGTTATGTTTCTCGAATTTCATAGAAATTGAGCATAATATTTCTCGAAAGCCTATGTTCCACTAGGTGATATAGTAATATATACTAATGCATACCTAATTTTACAAAAAAGAATTTCGCTAATATATTTTACCCCAATCTTTGTACAATTAAATTATATATATGAAATACAAAATGAATATGAAATAGAAAACTACCAAAATTTGGATTAATAACCTTATATAGTTTATGAACTACATGTTCATTAACACCTGCATGATCAAATTTAATGCTACAAATATTAGATTCACAATGAGATATTTTTATAGTTATCGTAATAGCATTAAATATATTATTAGCATAGTGATGAAACTCAATTTATTAAAAGCAATTATTCTTTTACTCGTTATCCAAAGCGGGTCTAATTATTGAGCAATTAACTATATAACATTTTTTTAATTCTTTCCCATGTATCAGATGTAAATGATACAACATCACTATGTTTTTGTAAATCATATATTAACTGTTTTTTGTGCTTAATGAAATAATTAATGCACTTGGAAGGAAGAGTGTTTCTACTTATCCCAGTGTATCTTGATTGAAGATATTCTTACACGAACTTTGTGAAAATGTTTATGACCCACTATGCTAAGCGACAACTCCACACCAGCAATAAATTTTCCTTCACGGCAATTTCCTTCTGAATATTTCCATTTGCTTCGTATAATAGAATTAGTACCGAGAGAAGGAATACCAAATTAAAGTTTTATTGACAGTTGACCAATAAGTCTATGTGCTTGTTTAGCAGAGATTTTGATAATTGATTTTGACCGTTAGAGATAAAGTGGTCCTACATGTGAGAGAAAAATTCAAAAATGACGGTTGAAATAGTGAAATAACGGTCAAAAAATTGATTTTAATTGGATTAATCGCTATACCAAACAAGCTCTATATTTGGCCAAATATTTCTTGTAGTGACGGTTGAGGTGGGTAGCTTTGATTTCCTTTTCTATGCCAATTTTGTTTGGCACTATTTGCAAATTGCTTTAAATTCTTTGGACTCAATCGACTGTACTACCATGGAAACCAATTTGAAAAGCTCCTAACACTTTGCAGTTTTTTTAAATTTTCGCTTTCATCTTGTATTGGATACTTTAAATTTTTTTGCTTTTTTATCAGTATCGTTCAAATTAATTGCATAATTACTCCCATGCATATCATCAACGTCCAAATCTTCGGGAATTGAGATGTTAACGAGGCCAAAAAAATGTTTATGAAATTGAAATTGTGGTGTCAATGGTGAGTTACAACCAAACAAATCCTCAACATAAGTATTGGAATCCATTTGTATAAAATGAATTGGAATGTATAAATAAGAAATAGAAGTATAGAATATAATAGATAAATATAAAGTTGAGATGATATAAGAAAATATAATAAGTGAGAAATGCTATAGATGAATTAATTAGATTGGTGGTTGAATAATGTAATAAGGAATTGGATTGAAACTGAGTAATTTAGATTGTAAAATGTAGAAAATAGATTATAGAGAATTTGTGCAAAAAAGGGTTGAAATGGAAAGCATTTATAGAGTTTGAAAAAAAAAAAAAAAACAAAAAAAATTTGTGACTGTTGGGGTCAAAAGAGAAGTGGCCATTGGCAACATTCACTTATCCTAAATAGTGACCGTTTACAAGCCTATGAGATGCTCATTGGATTTTGCTGGTCGTTTCAACTTCGAGATCGGCTAGTGCTTGGGCTAGTCCAAGTAGCCCACGGGCCGAGCCTCGACGAGACGCTTGGCGCAATTACCACCCTTATTAAAATTTAGCTAGGAAAAATCCTGTGAAAAATTTTAATGAACAAAAAATAATTTTTCATTTTTTTAGTACATTGCAAAAGTTGCCCCATTCAAAACATTCTCAGAAAATGTCAATGGGACTAAATATTGATCAAGAGAAAAAGAGTACAACATGTATTTACTCTTCAGGTGATAATATCACTTGAATTATAGACTTCATACATATTAAATCCTTTAAGTATAACATTAATAGTTGTACTAAATGGGTTGGCTATAACCACATTTCAAATTTCATGCATTGTCTGATAACAAGATATAGAATTGTGATTGTATCCACCACGATCCTTGCAAAATTTATTATTTTGAGAGTTGTGCATTGTATGTTACGACTTTATTTTTCTTATTTACATTTTAGCACAAGTATACATCTTTAAGTGTTCGAACTGTAGGTTCAAAAACTTCAGATTTCTTTAATAAATTCAGTTTTGCTTGAATTGTGTCTTTTAATTTGACCAATCATTTATTTGATCGATATGTTTTGACGAATTTATTTCAATTCATTGCTATTCATAATATGAAATAGTACATTACGTACAAAAGTATTATCAATAACTTTTTCTTTTCGATTCAATTTCTTTTTCATAATGACATAACTTAATAATAGATCTCTACTTTCAATATTTCAACTACTTGAAATAATATTTATTATCCACAAATAATATTAAGATGGTCGACATGAAGGATGATGAGACCCCATATGTTACCCTAATTGATTTTTAGAAACATAAGGATATAATTCTAACGTTAACTAGCGATGATCAATAATCAATTTTCTATAAAGAAAAGAAAAATTCATATAGAATTCATTGGATTAAAAAAACTTATGGTTCTTCATTGAATTCTATTTGAATTAGTAATTAAACTTTTGGTTCAATACAATGTTCGACATTTGCAATTTTCTCATGACACACATTTTGGAAAGTTAGTATGTCCTCTTTAATTTAATAGAGAATATATTCTATCAATAGTAAAATTTTATTCTCACACATAGCGTAGTTTTGACTTTAGAAAGCAAAATCTTTCTAAAATATTGATATAACGTGGATTATATTTCCTTGACAACATCAACACCATATTCCTTTAGAATAAATATAATTTTTAGTTATCGTTCTTCAAGAGCACAAACATAATTGAATATTTGTGTTTTATTAAAGAATATTAATTTAATATAAAAGTATGATTCTTCTGGAGCAATATGTAAATTTTTTTTCCCTAAAATATGAAATTATAATGAGCTTGTAATATTCTTTTATAATGGTATAACGTTGTACTTCTTCAAGAGCAACGTATCAATAATATATCTTATTCTAAATCAATAAATAAAGGCAACATACATAGAACTAACTATTGAATTAATATTGTACGGTACGATAATTTCACATTATAATAATCAATTGAAAAGCACAAGTATACTTTTGACGTTACGTATAGCAGCGAAATCATTACGTATGTGAGATTTAGTATAGCCAAATGTTAACTGCAATCACTTGCAAATTGAATAAACTGTCATTTACACATTTGATTATAATAATAATAAATTTAAGAGAGTAGATAAATAAAGTTTTTGGAAAGAATTCTGTTGACTGCATGCAGTAGCTAATATCAATCAATTAAATATATGGCATTTTATGTTGGACCGGATTATAGTGAATGAAATTAATAACGCGATATGAAATATGAAGATCGCAATGAAAAACATGATTTAAAAGTAAAGAAGTTAATAAAGAAAGTTAATCGCAAAAGCACGACATTTTATTAATTGATAATATGGAAAGAAATAAGAGAATTCATCAATTCTTGCTTGAACAAAACTGAAAGAAAATACCATTTTTTTTATAGGTATATGACATAACATAAAGATGGAAATAATGTGGAGTAAAGAAATAATATATTTTCATAAAAATCACGTGAAATATAAGGAAACAAATTTTTCCACATGAAAATAAGGAAACAATTTATTTCCAAGAAAATCCACCCTAATTTGAGTCAGAAACCAAACATTTTATAAATTGTAATGAGGGATGAAAGTGTAAGGAACGACTCATATGTTTGAATCATTGTATACTTTGGGACTAGGCACCTAGGAAAATAATCTTGGAGCTGGAACGAGTAGTTAGAAAAAAATGATTCAATGATTTTTTTTTTGTTCTTATTTTTGTTTTAAGAAAATAATTATTGAATTATGAGTTATCGTATTGGTGTTATAAAACTAAAGAAACAAGATAGAAATATAAGAGAAAAAATAGAGAAAGTCAAAATTCAAGCGTATATTTTATTGAGAATCAATGTCTCATATTTGTAGGGTTTAAATTGAGAGTTAAAATCAAAATAGAATAACCTCATACAAAGTGAAATATGACTTATCTAAGTATTCAGATAAAATCAAATGGACATCAACAATTATCTCATAGTTTTACAAAAAATACTATTTTTTTTGGGTAATTAGCACAAAACGTCTTTACCTTTTAATGTTATTATACAAAACGTTCATACATTCCATTTTTTTTTGACATTTTCACCCTATTTTCACATTTCATTGTGAAAATTATCATTTTTATTCAATTTCTTAATAAAAAAATAAAACAACAAACGTACTCTTCTATTTAAATAAAACAAAAAAGGAAGAAAAATTAAAGAATAAATTGTAATCACACTCCCAAACTTTTTAAAAATATACAAATAAGTCCAAATAAATTATTAAAAGGATAATTAGTACAAAACGTTCATACTTTTCAATATTATGTGCAAAATGTCTCTAACTTTCATTTTTTGACATTTTCACCCTCATTTTTACATTTCATTATGGAAACCATAATTTTTATCAATTTTCTCAATTAAAAGCAGTGAAATAACAAATATATCCTCCTATTTAACTATAACAAAACTAAAGAAAAAATAAAGAACAGATTGCAATTATACTTCTAAAATTTTCAAAAACATACAAATAAATTTCAATTAATTATTTATTTGTAATTTATCTGAGTTAATCCCATGTAGATTCAAAAGAGAGCTCATTCTATGTATGGACGCCAATCTTTAAAAAGGAAAATCAAAGATTCATTCTACCTAAGGCATTAAAATACTTAGTCAATTATTTTTAAAATCCTTCTAAAAAAATTTATAATATAATTATCCATTGTTATTTGTTTAACTATCCCACCATCGATCCTCCCTTCTGACTCTATTCAATGAAGTTAAAATTTGAAGAGTTTTATAATTTTTCTATTATCATGCTCTCAAAAAAATAATAATAATAAAACAAAATAAATAATAAAAATTGAAATTTGTAAAAGCTCAATCTATTTAGGAGTATACGCAATAATTCTTTTAAAACAAGAGATTAGTCACCTTAGGATTGCCTTTATAATGAGCTATGAGTTTCTAAAAGTAATTCTAAAACAAAAAAGATTGTAATAATAATAATATACTATTGCCTTTCATAAAGCTCTCTCCCTCTCTCTCTATATCTAATGAATCATCTCAAAGAAGGCACAGAGGCGGAGCAATGGCGATTACCATTGAAGAGTACCAGATACGACAAAACACCCACAAACTGTACGACGTTAACTTCTTCGGAGACGTCATCCACACTCTAGTAACTTACGACCCCACCATGGTGTCACAGTGGCTGTCCGAAACCCAGTACCTCAACAACCACCGTCGCCACCTGATCGTCGGTCTCGACGTAGAGTGGAGACCCAGCATCAACCGCATTCAGAATCCAGTTGCCACCCTCCAGCTCTGTGTGGATCGCCGCTGTCTCATCTACCAACTCATCTACTCCTCTTATATTCCACACCATCTCGTTGAGTTCCTCTCCAACCAGGACCACACTTTTGTGGGCGTTGGTATTGCATCCGACTTGGAAAAACTTAGGAAAAACTATGGGTTTGGGTACAATGTGAATGCCGTGGATTTGAGTAAGCTGGCGGTGGATACTTATCATATAAGTGAGTCGTGGAATATTGGGCTGAAGGATTTGGCCAGATTTGTGCTTGGGAAAGATTTTGAGAAGCCAAGAATGGTGACTATGAGTTGGTGGGATAACCCACAGTTGACGCATGATCAAGTGCAGTATGCTTGTGTGGATGCTTTTGTCTCTTTCGAGATTGGCAAGGTCTTGAATGCTGCTGGGTAGATGGATCAGCAAAATTATTTACGTATAAAATAGATTTATTTATTTATTTTTTTTGGCTTAGTTTTAGATTATTGATCCATTAAGGTTTTTTTTTTTTTTAATCAATGTTTACTTGTTTTTGGTTCAAACAGAATGATTTAGAGGACTTTTTGAATAAAGAATCTTAAGAATGATGGATTATAATTCCATGAATCGAGTTTCGAATTCTGGGTTTTGTTTGTTTTTCATTTTTTCTAATTTTTTATTTTTTATTTTTTCAAGTTTCTTGCTCTGTATCTTGTTTATGGCTGTATCATTATGGTATTGAACTATTGATGAGCTCTCCTGATAACAAACAAGCACTGCAAGAACACAAACGGTGTTTGCTCGAAGGCCAGCGGTTAAATCTGGCAACTCTCAACTTGTTGTCACCAAGATTAACAGCTTCCAAGACTAATCACACCAAACGAACCTTTACAACTCAAATTGCACAAACTTTGCAATCTTGTTGTTCACAATAGTTGATAGAAACGATATCTTACACAGATTCACTACAAAATAAGAAAGAAAGGAGAACATGAAGATTCAACAAAGGCTGTCTATCTATATTTCTCTCTCTCTCTCTCTCTCTCTCTCTCTCTCTCTTTGACAAACCGTCTATGTTATGAAAATTAGAGAGAGAGAGCATGAGAGTAAAATATTTGTTAGTCACCCAACTTATACTATAATCATTGTTACTAAACTTCAAAGTATTTCACAATGTTCACCGAACTTTGCAAGTTTGTACTCCATTCATCATTCGTCAAATTCCGTTCCTGTTGATGCTCAAACAATTTCATATGACAAGTTATGGTTGTTAAAAAAATTACAACTTCACCAAACTATTCATGTAAAATATTTCATTACTTACCCAACTTAATATAATGGTCATGATTTACTCATCAAATTTCAAAATGTTTCCCAATAGTTACTCATCTTTGAGTCGTTGTACTCCATTCATCATTCATAATATTCCATTCCCCTCGTTGTTGACGTGTCTCATGAAAATCCTACATTACAAGTTACGATTGTTAAAAATTACAATTCAGTCAAATCATCCAACTCATCAAAATTATCATATGTGAGACACGACTTCCATGATCCCCTAAACTTCTTTAAACCCCAATAATTCGTCCCTAATTTCAGCAGCCTCAAATAATCCTAACCCCCAATTCATTTATTCACCTATGCACAACTCAATTGTGTATTGAGATATGATTGATTGTGAGAACGATGAGAGAAGCTATTACTTAAAAAGTCCTATCCCCAATTATATTATCTGTCCGATATTTCTCTAACTTCAATCTTCCATTTTTGTAGGTGTGTGTGTCCCTTATGTCTTTACTAGTAGTTATATAGTGTGTTTGATGTCAATTTATTGTAGTAAGAATAATTTCTCGAATTCTAGAAATTGGAATAAAACATGTTCACCGGTCGGTCTTGACGTACTGAACTAATAATAAATTAAAATCGTATTTTGTAATTAATTACTTTGAAAATCAGTAATTTTCTAGATTTTAAACTTTCATCTTGGAAATCCAACGACCCAAATTTCCTTGATCAGCCTAGATGGTGTTCCATAGAGCTGCATTTTAAGCAAGCATGCCCTTCAATCACGTCAATAATAGCACAAATTTGATAGTTTCCCCAAGACATTAATGTGCTACCACTATTTATCACATCCTTTTCAGATAACTAATACGTGCATGTTTACTATATTAATCAGCAATAACAACATAACATACGTTTTAACTTTTTTATTTAATATTGTTTAATACTGTATAATTCATCTTCTCCAACATCCTTTTTATGTCATTGCACTGGTAAGAAAGATAAACCATTGACATATTTAAAAATAAAAATGGATTTTCTTTAAGCACCTCCTACTTTGTTAATGATGGCTTCCGAACTACTCAAGGGTACATGTGCTGTGTGCCCAACTCGTTGCTCAAGAATAAAGGTTTTATATCCGTATTAAAGGTTTCAAGAAGTGGAAGTTTGTCACCTTCTTATGACTTGGCTGAATTGTATCTGACCAAAGTAAAATCAAATGAGTTTTGCTATATGAACGTGGCCCTATTCGTTTAGAATAATTCAAATCAAATCTCGAAAGGGAGCCTCTTGGCAACGAGAACGAGAGATTTTCCCAGTTAAATTAGCCAACGAGATTCTTAAGAGGAAGCAACAACAATTCCTCAGACTAAGGCATTTAACCAGTCATGTTGCTGATATTCAGGATTCCCCTAGGGAGTTACTACAACCAAGGCATTTAACTTGTCATGTCGAAATTAACTACTCAAATTCCTCAGACATAAGAACGTAATTTCACTTACTAAATTGATTTGAGCATAGGAAAACTTCACGTAGACAATCCGGCTGCAAGTGAACAAACAAAACGTCTCGTTAAAGAAAACAAGGGCACGAAAAAGAATTCCATGATTAAGGAGAAAATCTCAAAATTTTAATTCCCTACAAAATATGAGTATTCTGAGAAAGCATTAATACACAAAATAACCCTAAAAAGGAAATTAAAAAAAATGGAAAGAAAGGGAAATATATATAAGGAAGAAAAGACTTTGTTCTTTTATTGCAATCGAGTTCATTGGATGCATGGGTGCCAATCTTGAAAAAGGAAAATCAAAGTTTCATTCTACTTGCGATTAAAATAAAAGGATTAATCTTTATTGCTTATTATTGTGGAATTTATCATCATGATGTATCGTCCTTACATGATCAACAAACTTACACTAATGCTACGAATTGTCGCAAGCAAATTTGGAAATGAAAGAAGTCTATTGGAAGATCTTAGTACTTGTGTGATCAATCACACAAATAACTGCATTAATTTACTGAAATTTTTCTGTAGTTTTTATTTTTATTTATGTTTTGTATTTCATGTTAAAGTTTGACCTAGATTCGGTCGGATTTTTGAGAAAGTTCTTTTTCTTTTATTTTATTCGTTTTTTGATACTATTTTCATCTTTAAGAATATTGTTAGGATTTTCTTATGTTTTCTGTTTATAGTTGGCTCTTCTTTACAAGTTAGCACATTACAAAAGTTTGATAATATTGTAAACATAATATTCTTTGTATTCTTTTTCCATTATTAATAAATTCTACATCCCCCCTTTCTGTGTGTTGTGATCGCCATTTTATAAATTACCATATAATCTTGTTATTCTCTAACACGTGGTTTTAGCGTGCATAACAATTGGTTAGATTTGTCAACAAGTTGGTATCATAACCAAGTTCGCTGTTTTTTGCGAGTTTTTGATTTCTTTTTGGGATGACAACCCTAAAGTATAATATTTAGATTCTAGATCGCAACACAAGATTCTCGTTGTGGCGAGTAGTGTTTGCTCATGTAGATTTGGATGATGCTTCATTGGAATCTAACAAGATGCCCTCACATTGGTCATTAGAAGAGAAATAATGTAAAGATTGAAAGGCCTTTCCACAAATTCATCTTCATCTTTTGAATCATATTCTTCAAAATGTCTTGAAGAAGAAATCTGTAGCTGTATTATGGTTGAAGTTGGAGCATTTGTATTCTCATTGCATAACAACAGGCAGATCTATAAAAAGATCACCTAACTGTTTTTAAAGAAATAATCACTGATTTGGAGGCATTGGAGATTAAGTACGATGAAAAAGATTAAGTATAATATGATATTGCATGCTTCGATGTTACAAATATTTTATTATGTGTTTTATTTAACTTAGTTATATGATTTTGGTTTTGATAGTTTTCGCTTACTATTTACGTGTTATTGTGGTTTCCATGTGTTTCAGGAAACAGGTTGGCAAAGTATTGAAGACTGGGCTTATTGACTTTGAAATAAATATGATTTTGGTATAGAATGCCAAAGGGGGAAATCATTAAGTAAAAATTATAATTGGTAGTTTCTAAATTTGTAATTGACAATTTCTTTCGTCAAAATCATGTCCTAATTAAATTGTATTAGGAGTTTATCAAATTGTAATCAAAGTCAAAATAGGAGTTGTTGTGTCCTAATTATAGCAAAAGAGTTGGGGTTGATAGTATAATCTTTAAAAGAGTTTAAGATATCCAAGCTGATCACATATGATCATTAGAATGCAATTATAAGTTTAAAGAGTGTCAAAGAGTCGCATGCGTTATGCTCCAAATTTTCAAACGCAACTTGCATCGCATTTTTCACATAGAAATCATTGGAATTTGGACAAAGCTATTTTCTAAAAGAATTGTAGCACATTGAGTTAGTTTTCCAAAGCATTTGAATCACCTTAATTGGACATTAGGAGACAAATTTATGATAAGTATATACTGACAATTGCTCAATTATCACTCTTCTATCGCTGGATTGGCGTTCGAACGACGGCTCGATGTTCAAAAATCTGTTTTGCTTCAAACACTTGGTTTTTCAATCTCTTTTCATTCCAAACACTTTCTCCTATATATGCTACCCCTATGAATGTTCCAAAAGTATGTTGAATTATATTATTCCATAGAGTTGGTTCCATGAAGATCCACATCATCATTCCTTGATCTCTAGATTCAACCACCATATCATTGTATTTGTAAAATCTTTCCAAGCCAAGATATTTCTTTAAACCCTAAATCATTCCAACAATTGAGATAATCATTGAGACATATATTTTCATATCCTTAGACATTAAACCACTGAACAAAAAACGAAGATATTTTGATCAAACACCAACCAGAAGAACGAGAAGTTCTTCATTTAATCCACAGAAGATAAATTGATACCAAGGATCGGGAGTTGTTGCAGAAGCACAAATTCAGGAGAACTAAGGTGAGGTACTAGGGGTTGGGATCTGGCGTGAGGAACACACAGTCCAGGATGGGTAAGGTATAAATCAGGAGTCCGAATTTTTTTGAAGAAGCACACCTGCAGTAGGATCAAGGTAAACTGTAGGAATTGGGATCAGAAGTTATAAGGGGTAAATGGGTCTCGATCGTGCTATAAGTTTATTTCGATTTATAGTGGATTATTGATCGGTAAAGTTCCCAGTGTTTTTACTCAGGTGGGGTTTTTCCAATGATCAATTGGTGTTCTTTATTGCTTTCATATTACAAATTGTGATATTCAACATAGGAAAAATTGACGTGATTGATTAACTATCTAGAATCAATTAAAAAGTGACTTGTTCTTTTAATTGTGTAATTTCACATGTTGGGTCTAAATGTTCGGTAAATTTGAACTTACAAAGTTAAAATCTGTTTAGTACTGAAGGAGCTGGATTTGTTCTGGTCAGTAACTCTGGTATTTGTTTTCTTGTACTGACTTTTGGAGAAGAATTAAGGCCTTTCAGTTTCAGCTTTCCTGTTAAATTATCAAAATTGATTTAAAACTTTTCTTTTTTAAAATTGATTCTGTTGCTAATTTACTAAAAGGAAAACAAATGTAATGCTTTAAGGTTAGATTCTGTCCATAGGTTGATCAAGAATTTTATTTTTATTTTTATTTTTATTTTCATTTTTTTCCCCTCTAATACTATGTGGTGGATTTGAGTGGCGTATCGTAATGGATACTATTGGAGAAGCCACATTTTGATTTCTTTCACTTACAGAAAAAGGACAGCCTTATATGTTCTGACACTGTAAACTTTGATCGAATCCTGCTACACGTACAGAAAATTCTTCACAAGAGTTGTACAGAAATTCAAAACAAATGATGTTGAATAATCCTAATTCATTTTGTTTTTCATGTGCCTTGGTTAAAGAATCGACAGGTTACATTTTTTAAAATCCTGTACAGCTTCTGTGTAAATTTTCCGTACTTGCAGAATTATTGACTTTGATCACATTTTTGGTCGTGGTATTATTTATGATCTCACATTTTATTAGTCAATTTATCTTTCTTTTAAAACTATGATTGTGAATGAACTGATTCTTTTTGCGAAGGACATATCCTTAGAATAATGTTAATATGTGGTAAAGTGTGCTGAGTTTTAACTCATATTATAGAATTTCCGGTGTTCTTAGTCTTAGTTATTCTTTTACTAGTCATGCTTAGCAGAAACTTAATTTTCTTTCTGAAAATATAATAATTATTAATTCTCCCACCTTTATTTTTTGAAAGATTACTAATGCCTCGAAAGAAGGCTTATTAGCACAAAGCGTTCTTATGTTTGGTCTTTAGTGTGTAAAACGTCCATACATTTCAATTTTTTGCATTTTCATTGCTGTTTCCACATTTCATTAATTAATAGCATTTGTTTAAAATAATTGGTTCTTTTTGTCATTTTTTAGATAAATGCTATTCATAAAATCATTTTTTTGCAGCACTTCTTAATGGGAGAGCCAGAAGTTGCCAAAAGATTAACAAGGAATAACTTTAGAAAGGTTTATAAGTTGAGCTTAGGTAAAAGTTGCCCATCATTCCCACCGTTTATGTCTGAGATAACGTTCTACAACAACTAGCACTTCATTGGTAACTTTACCTTGTAATATCAGTCATTATTTTCCATGAAATCTTTGATTATTTTCCTGCCTCAGCAATCCTTAATCAGTAGCACCATTTTCAGATTTATCCAGCTCATATCTCAATTATTTTATATTTATTTTGAGTAATTGCCGAAATTCCTCAAGTGCTAGCCCATATTTTCAGCAACTCCACCCCAATCTCATACACAGATTAGCAACAAATTTGGACAGAAGAAATAAAAGGTGTGATAATTTGTGGAAACTTAATCCCCATCAAACAAGGGCTTTGTATCCGTGTCAAGTGTTTTGTATAAAAAAAGATTGATTAAAATAATAGATTTGGTATTACAAGTAATTGAATTCAAAATAAAATTGAACACCTTCTCTAATTTCGCACCCAAACTATATCAAATGAACTTTGCTTATTCTTCGCTGTACCCTATGTACTTACCTGTCTTTTCATTTCCATTTTAGGATTTTTCTCCGTTCAGTTCGCATGACTTCCTAATTCTTTCTGTGAAAACCCTGCTCGTCGGAGCAATGATGAGCAAGACCGATCGTATCATTTACGGTACGACAACACTCGCGACTTCTACAACGTGCACTTCTATGATGACACAATCCAAAACCTTGTAACACATGACTTCAATCACGTAGTAGACTGGCTTTATGATATCAAGCGTGTCCACTATCACCTCTACCTCAACCACAACCTAGTTGTCAGTCTTGATGTCAAGTGGCGCCTCCACTTTTAGTCGAAACATCAAAGCCCCATCGCCACACTTCAACCTTGTGTCGGCCGCCGTAGTCTCATATATCAAATCATAAATGCCGAGTCTACTACTGGCACGCTTGACGATTTTTGAATAAGGAATACACTTTTATAGTGTTGAGGTTGATGATGAAGTGGATAAACTCGATTCTTGTTATAATATAAGGTACAATACGAATTATGTGGATTTAAGGGAGTTGGCGATGAACACTATAACTCATATGAGTATCGTAGTGCAGGCCGAAGAAATTAGCGAAAGATGTGCTTGCAAAAGAAGTGGATGTACCTAGGAGGTTGAGCTTGAGTAGGTAGGATGATCCATACTTGTCTCTTGATCAAGTGTAGTATACTTTTCTTGATACTTTCATCTTTTGAAATTGGAAGGGTCTTGATTGCTTCCGAGTAACTTAGATCACTATGTTACATATCCTGGAATTTTACTACGTGTTGTTATTTAGACTATTTTGCAATATTTTTTAGAACAAATTGTAAGGATGGATGGTATCTTCTATGAATGGCGTGACTGTTTTCTGCATTATGGTTTCTTCTTCTTGTAGGTTTTCTTTCATGGCTTTCTTATTTTAGAAACTGATTCTTTGGATTTTTGTGTGGCTATGGCTTACCTACTATTTCATAGCCGAAACCAGATTTTAGTGTAGATAATTTTTAGTAGATTTTGATAAAAGTTGATTGAATGTCTGATTGAAATGTTACGGGTGTAATGAAATGTATAATTAAAATTAATTGTTGACTTTGACTTAAATTCTTATCCACATTTTAGCTGAACCAAACAAGGCCATATGTTCAAAAATGATATTTTAAATTGCTATATGCATTAGTTTCTATGTTTTGAGAAGCAATAGTTGATCTTAGCTCCGTTTTGATAGAAATTTTTTTAAAGAATGTGATTAAAAGTGAGTTTAGAAGAAAAATGAATTTTAAGAAAATAGGTATGTAGCAAGTGTTAAAAATTAAGATCCTAGCTAATTATTCCTTGACTCTATTAATAATCTGTAATTGACACTGTAATTTCCCTAAATCAGGGTATTAGTGAGGTTCTATTGTTAGGCATAGAATTTTAAAAGGATTGTGGGATGCCTATGATGCTCTAAGTCTTCTTCAACCTTGTGATGGCAACATGGCAAAGAAATTGCAGGAATACCAACAAACACAACGTACCATTCGACTCCTCATGAAACTTGTTCGCTGAAATCCTACACCGCAAGTGCACGGGTCGCGTTCAAGTAATAAAGTGGACCTTTTGAGTCCAAGTATCGTCCCACAGAGATTGTATTAGTTTAAATTTAACTTATCTACGCCTTAACCGAAACAATAGAAATTCTTGATATTTTCGCTAACTAAATTATAATTTAATAACCTACTTATAAATATAAAATCTAAATTAACTAAATTAAATGCGTAATTATAACTAAATGCAAGTTTTATAAAAATATGATAACGAAATGCGTACTAGGATCTCGAATCCCTTTATATCAATCCCCTTTAATCCGAATTTTATAAAATTGACAACACGATTCAATTATTAAGACCAATATTCCTAATTTGTTTAACAATCTCTCTCGAGTAGAATTAAACCTATTTTCACATGCGATCCGACTATATTTCTATGACGGATGCGAACATATAAAAATGCATTAAAGATTTATGAATACTTAAAGATCACGTAAAGCATAGCGGTATATTTCTATTCTCTATCGGACTTTACGACAATTAACATAATGTCTAACTTATTTTCTATCTCTCGAGAGTAAAACAAGCCACAAATCTCATACAAATATTGCGCCTATAATTGTAGAGAAAATAAAATCCATGCCAATCATTCATAATTTAAAACATGTTTTAACGTCAAATAAATAAAATTCAAGATTAAGGGTTCATAATATAAGGTTCATCGCAAATCCTAGCACGAAAAGATCTAGCCTAACATAACGGCAGAACTAAATAAATAAAAGTGGAACGACATCACCAATAATTGACGAAACGTGATCAACATCCAAATTCCTTTTACAAAGAAATCTGAAGTTATTCCTTCAACAGCTTGCTGTCCATCTTTGTATCTGCCGTCCGCATGTATACATTTCTCTATTTTTCTCCAACAGCCACCCACTTTTATTGCCAATGAAAGAGTCCAATTCCAGCCTTCTTTATGTTACTTTTAATTCCTTCAGCTGCTTCGACTTTCGTGGGAATTATATATGTAATTCAGCTTGCAGCCAACCAGTTAATTCCACACAGCTAGCCGTCTTTATCAATTCAGCAACTTAATTCCCCAGCTGTTTCAATCTCTCCCCAAGCAGCCTGCTTCCTGTGGGAATTATATATGTATAAAAATCAGATTTGAGCCCACCAATTAATTCCCCACCTGCTGGCCGACAATCACAATTCAACCACGCAATCTATCGGCTTTATGTGGGTGAGTGTATATATATAATTTAACTTTTGCAGCCCACTAATTCACCCCCACAAACTTCTCAATTGTTTTGGTGGAAGAATTCCTTTTTTTTCAAATCCCAGCAGCCGGCCAACTTTATATATTCCGCCACTCCAATTTTCCGACTTCACCAATCTGCCGTTTTCTATGTGTTTGTCTTCCTCCCATTTTCTCTCGGCTGCATGTGTATATATACATCAACAATAAAAAACCCTTATTCTGTATACAAATTAGAAGCCCAAGTCCAACAAGTTTTGTGTACTCGATTCTTTCGTGTAATGCAAGTTAGTCCTTCTCTTCATTCTCTCCTCAATTTTGATCCTCCATCTTTTGTTCCGCGAGTTTTGTCCACAAACTCAATGTAATAGCCAATTGATTATTTTCTTTTCCAATTGCTTCAAAACGGGTCCATAACTAAAAACAAAAGAAAATTAACACAAGTTAGGTAAAAATTGATAATTTGACGACATAAAAACCTAATTATGTAGTCCGAATAAGTGCATAAAATGCACTTATCAAAACTCAACCCCATTTATGCTGGAGCTTGATGGCAAATCTTACTCAGGATCCCTTACCGCCTATGAACAAGGTATTTTCCTTATCATATAAGATTATAAATAGTGAAACATCTAGTCACATGTGATTGGGAAAACGCTGGACGTGACTGACTCTGTTGGAAAAAATGGACAATCAAATTCCCGCAGGAATTATTCACCAAAAAATTCACATCTGAAATGTGATCATTGCAAACTTGTGGGACATATGACTAAAAACTATCGTCAACGTCCTTAGGCCTTGTTTGGTGCATATTAATGTAAAAATGAGAATAAAAAATATAATTGTTACGGGCCCCACACAAGAGATAAAAAGTCAAATATGGTGGCTTGATGTGATGGATAACGGTCATATTTTTCATTTTAATGGGCAAATAATGGAAAACAAACGAGGGCTTAGTGTGATCATTGTGGCTACAAGGGTCATCCCATCGATGTCTATCACAAACTCAAGCGATCAAATGTTCAAGGGGATAAGAGAGGTCCCTCAAAACTTTTTTTCCGGAGCTCATCATGCAGATTGCAAATCCAACAACGCCAAAATGACCCATTTCTCCTAGAATCTCACCGCTGATCAATATCGTGATATGCTTAAGCTCAGTGTTCATTCATTTGTTTATTTATTTTTTTGGCATATGGGGGTGGACAGATCAATGAATTAACAGTAATGAATACTTTCAACTCAAATTTGGGGTCCATTTTGAATTTTCTATTTCAACATCCAATTTTCCCGCGTTCATTAGTTCAGTAATCTCCTTCTTAGAATGAATGGCACATAAACCAAGGGTCTGTTCGATTGATGTGGAAAATGTTTTTCTTGTTTTGAGGAAAAACAAAAACCTACCTCCCATAAAGATTTTTTTTTCTCAAATGTATATTTTCAAAGGTTGTGAAATATTTTCCATGAAAAAAAGGGTAATCAAACACTCCAAAAATTGAAATTCGGGTGAACAAGGTCATTTTCCATGGAAAAATTTTCAATCAAGCACACTCTAAATGTAATTTTCTTGATTCATTAGATTTTAGGCTAATAAATTCTAGGAATTTGAGGTTGGATATTATGAAGGAAACAGCTCATTTGAATTGATTCATAGAAAGATTCTAAACTCTTTTAACGAGCTCAAGTTTGTGAGATAATGAAGGAGCTTTCCATCAAAGGCTTTTAAACTGAGGTCTAACTCTTAAAAGATTGTCAACAATAATTTTTTTTCATCTCAATTTTTCACCACTAGCATACATGTCGCCAATCATTATGTCCATTTGCCAAATCATGCTCTTGCTCAACTAATACATATAGGGACAATCCGTTTTTCCAGTAAACTGATTTTTTTATAATGTGCTTTGTGTCCCTTCCTTTAAACTCAATTTAAAATCTGTAGCGAAATTGACTCAAATCTCATTTGGTCAACGATTGTTCAATTTGTCCACTTGCTAAACAATTTGGCAACTTGAAATATTTTATGAGCACAGAGATATCTCGATCCAAAAGAGGAATTGCTATTTCACAAATGAAATATGCACTTGAAATATTAGAAGACCTGGGCTACATGGCACTGAACCCGCCAATTTTCCAATGGAGCAGAATTTCTCTCTTAGTAAAGAAGAAGGCGATTGCACCGAAGATCTTTCTCCTTATCAAAGACTTGTTGGGCGATTGATTTACATGACTATTACAAGGTCAGACTTGGTTATGCCCTTCACATTCTCAATTAATTTATGGACAAGACTCGAGTTCCACATGTTGAAACGGCACAATGAGTTCTACGCTAGATCAAGAATACACCTAGACAACTTATTTTTCTCTCATCTACAAGTTCATTGCAATCGAATATTTTTTGTGATGAGAATTGGGCTTGACGTTGAGATACTGTAAAGTCAACCACAGGCTATTGTATTTTTATTGGACGTTCCCTTATTTTTTGGAACACAAAGAAGCAAGCCGTTGCCTCCTGCTCAAGTACAGATGTAGAATACAATTCTATAGAAGCTGTTTGTTGTGAGGTCACATTGCCCTAAAACATTTTACATAATCTTGTAATAAAGCATTCAAAGTCGATTAAGCCATTTTGTGGTAATCAAGCTACTCTACACATAGCTTTCATCCTATTTTTTATGAACGGACAAAACACATAAAAATTGACTGTCACCTTGTTCGAGTACAACTTGGGTAGTCGACTTATCATATATCGACATCAAAACAACCAGCAAACATCATCACCATGTCATTGGATATGCCACAGTTTTCAAACCTCATTTGCAAGTTAGGAATGATTAACATCAAAGCCCACTTGAGGGGGAGTGCTAAGAATCAAGATCCTATCTAATTATATCTTGATTCTGTCTTATTTTCTGTAATTGATTATTATATTTCACTCATACTTTTGATACTAGTTAATCTTGATATTTTTAGTTTATTTCATGAGTTTTGGAACGTTTTGATTTGTGTTTTCATGTTGTTTTATAGGTTACATGAGTTGGAGTAAACGATGCAAAACTTGGAGAAAAGAGTGATGTTGGCATGAATCAAGGAGAAATTGGTATTGATTTGGTGAATTAATGATTGTAGGCTAAATTGAAAGAAATAAGTGAGTAATGATGAAAAATGGTGAAATCAAAAGTTTGAGGACTCAATTGTAACTTTTCAATAGTTGATTTAGACCTCATAACGATAATTGAAGATTGTTAAAAATCAATAACATGCAACTAGAAATTAAAAAGGAGTAAAATATGATTAAAATATTTTTCAAATCAATTTCCAACAGCACAAGAACGTTCCGCACACTTTTTTTTTTTTTTTTTTTTTTTTTTTTATTTGAAGTAAATTGTATCCCTTTGAGTTTTCTTTCCAATGCGTTTGGAATTGCCTTATTGGATATTGAAAGAAAAAAGTTATGATAAAAATAATAAAAGAAGTAAAATGCTGATTTTTTTACCAGAAAGTAGGCAACCTAGTGCCACTTGTCGTCAACCGTCGACGAGAAGTGTTTTGAAATTTTTAAATTTTTTTAGGCCGAATTCGATCCCAGCTCTTCTTGGGACTTTGAGATACCATAAATAGAACCCAAAAGACCAATTTTAGGGCACAATTCGACAACGCAAGAAGGCAAGAGGCAAGGAACAAAGCAAGAAATCAAAATCAGTTAAGTGAGGAAAATTGAATCTCTACAATAATAGTTTTTCTTTTATCCTCTATGTTCTTTATAAATTTGATAGTTTCCATGTCTTCTATCATGACCTAAACATTATGTCTAGAGTTTGATGTAACCAAACTTCATGTCATATTTTGATTTTATATTAGTTATTTCTTTCAGTTTTTCCATTAAAGTTTACTTGTATTATTCATTTAATGCTTTCAATTACCTGATCAATAATTGAATAATTTGACACTAGTTAATTTCGGCACTTGAGAGAAGGAAATTTAGGTGCGATTCAAAAATAACACAACCTAAATTTTATATATTTCAAGAGAAAGTATAAAATCGTTAGAGCTTGTTCCAATTAAGAACCAAGAATTTGATAATTTCTAGATTTTAATTTGGAATCGAGATGTTGGATTTGGAATATAGCAATAATTTTTACTCGGCACTTGAGAGAGGGAGTACAATTAAATTAGGGTTATTGCTTATAAACTTGAAAAAATTGATTGTAGGTAACTAGATAATTGAGAAACATTGTTGATAGTGAGGTGAAATCATGCCCTAGGCTTTCTCACATTGATTTATTCATTCAAATTTGCACAATAATTTTGAATTTGTCATCACATTCATCTTTAGATTAGTTAAAATCATTGATTACAAAATCCAATTGTCTAAAACAATTATAGTTCTTAGTAGAAATTGAATTTCAATCCCTATGAATTCAAGATCTGTATTTGATCTTTATATTACAAAATTTGACACACCATACATTTGCATTATAATTTATATTACATAAAATGCATAACAGTAATTCCCAGGGTATTAGCTAGGAAAGTTGCTATCGTTAGACATAGAATTATTCTCTTCCTCTTGTATAAAATACCTATTGTACACATCAATCCAAATCACAGAATAACATTGTTCTTCTTCAATTTCCTTTCCTTCATTACATTTTTCACATTTCCTACCCTAGGAAATTTACAACAAGGGCTTAATAAAAGAAAGAGGCATTTTTAAGAATGTCTAATTTTAAGGGTATGAGTTGAAAAGTGTCCACTCATTTGAATTTAGTGTCAACTTGTCTATTATACCCTTAATAAAAAGCTACATTTTGAAATGGTATTCTCGACATTTTAAATGTCGTTCTTGACATTTGATTTCTTTTATCAATTTGTCAATAATTTTGAAAAGTGGCTTCCATAAGAAGTTACATTAAAATAATGTTTCTCGACATTTTATATATCATTCTCGATATTTGAACACCGTTTCATTTGTTTAGATGACATTTCATTTTAAACATGATATTTCTCTACATTTAAAAATATCGTTTTTGACATTTCTGAATCAATGACAAACATAGCATTTTTGTGATTTGACATGTATACTTTTTGAAATAAATATGGCAGGTTAATATGTCAAAATTTTATTGGCCCATAACAATATTGCAAAAATATCTTTTTTTTTTGTCTTAGTGTGAAATTATAAATTGTTAATAAGGGTATTTTGGTCTAAATTCTTCCAAATTAGACATTTTTGTAATTGTAGACATTTTTACAAATGACGAGGTAAAAATTGACATTTTGTGAAATTTTATCTAAAAGAAATGTCTCCTGCCGGTTGGGATTTGTTTCGTGTCTGATTCATGTCAGCGTTTGGTTCTTTATTCCAAATGAACCAGGCCAAGATAAAATCATTGAGAATGTTGCCAAGTAAAAAATAAAATCGTTGAGAATGTCCTTTTTTTTTTTAATTTTATTATTATTTTATTTTTTTTGGGCTATTGTTGAAAAATGGTGGCATCAACATAATTTATCTTAATATTGTCGAATATAGTCCACTTGAAATTATAGTTCCTTTGTCAATGGATTAGAAGAACTAAAATATAATGTGGAATAGGAGTATTTGTGGCAAGGTAAAAACGTGTTTTTAAGGCATCTATTTACTGGAAAAGCTTCAGATTAGTGACTATGGCTTTGCTCTGATTTTTAGTCCTTTTAGTAGAAATAGTATCCCTTTGAAAATAAATTTTAAGCTTGTTTGATAAAATCTTATTTAACTTCTTAACTAGTTCAATATTATAGTTTAGTTACATAAATTTATGAAATTCACAACTTTTATTAATTTTTAAATTACATATCACATTTTTTTTTTATCGAAAATTGCTAAAACTTTTATTAAAATATTCATCAAACAACTCTATATATGTAATGACATTTCAATCCAAAATTTTCCTATAAATACGTGAGTTGTATTAGTCCTATGTTCCAAAGAAAGTCAACGTTGTGTTGGGTACGTTGGGATGCATCAAAACCTCTGTTTAAAAAGTTTTAAATAATTTATAGGCTAAATATTTACCATAAAAATAATTTTTTTACTGCATAATTTTTTTTAATCCAAATTGAATTATTTAGTCCTGCTTGAGCTTCCTTATCTAAAAATTTATTTCCAAAACTCATTTTCAGCAATACATTCTTTTGATAAAATAATTCTATACGTAATTTAAAATTTTGTCTATTTTTTAACCATACATTCTCCAAAATCACTATTACAAAAATTATATGTGGTGTGTGTGTGTGTGTGTGTGTGTGTGCGTTTTACAAAATTGGAGCTCAAATAGGGCCTATTTTGATTTCCTCCTCCTCCCCGCCACCCCTAAGGAGTACGAATGACACTATAGTTAAATCTTTGATAATGTATCATAAAAAAGGAAATAATAATAATTGTTATAAACTAAAGAGAAAAGAAGAAAATAAATAAATTGATAGACTTTTGTGTGTATTTCATTGAGAACTAAAGCCCCCAAATTTATAAAGAAGAATTAGGGTTACAAAGTGATGCAATAGTAATAAAAAAACTAGGGTTATAGGGGTATAATGATCATTCACTAATGTGTTATAAAATGAGAGGAAAAGAGAATAAAGAAAACTCAAAGAGAATAGAGAAAACTCAATAAACCTTTTGTGTGTATTATTGAAAATCAAAGCCCTATATTTATAAGTAAGAATCAGGAATACAATGGTAATAATTTTTAGGGTTATAGGGGTACAAATGTCATTCACCAATAAACTTTAATGGACGTTCTATTTACAACACTCCCCCTTGAATGACATATTACAAAATATCTGTCTCGTTAAAATCTTTTTGATAAAAACCCAATGGGAAAAAAAAGTCAAACGAAGGAAAAAGAGTACAATTATTTTGGAGTATTAAAATTAAATGTTGCCTCATTAAAACCTTGCTAGGGAAATCCAATGGGACAAAACCTAAGCGAAGGAAAAAGAGTACAGCTACTCCCCCTGATGTTGATCACTGAAAATCTTTGAGTCGACGCATTCCAATCTCATGAACTAATTTCTTGAATGTAGATGTTGGCAGTGTTTTTGTGAATAGATCAGCCACATTGTCACTTGAGCGAATTTGTTGAATATAAATCTCACCATTCTTCTAAAGTTCATGTGTATGAAAAATTTTGGAGAAATATGCTTCGTCCTGTCGCCTTTGATATAGCCTCCCTTGAGTTGTGCGATACAAGTTGCATTATCTTCAAACAAAATTGTTGAACTATCTTTTGTTGAAGTCAATCCACATGATGATTGGATATGATAGGCCATATTCCTCAACCATACACATTCTCGCTTTGCTTCATGGATTGCAATAATCTCAGAATGATTTGAGGATGTTGCTGTCAAGGATCGCTTCACAGATCTCCATGATATAGCTGTTCCTCCATGTGTAAACACATATCCTGTTGTGATTTAGCTTTCTATGGATCGGCGAGATAACCAGCATCTGCATATCCCACTAAAGCAGATCCTGACTTTTGAGAATAAAATAGTCCCTTATAAATAGTACCTTTTAAGTAACGAAAAATATGTTTAACACCATTCCAATGCCTTTGAGTTGGTGTAGAGCTATATCTTGTAAGGAGATTTACAGAAAAAGTTACGTCAGGTCGAGTGCAATTTGCAAGATAAGTTAATACTCCAATTACACTAAGGTATGGTACTTCAGGACCAAGAATCTTTTCTCCATCTTCAAGTGAACGAAATGGATCTTTTTTTCACATCAAGTGATCGAACAACCATAGGTGATGGCAATGGATGTGCATTATCCATATAAAAGCGTTTCAAGACTTTTTCTGTATAAGTCGATTGATGAACAAATAATCCCTCTGAAAAATGTTCAATTTGTAACCCAAGACAAAATTTGGTTTTCCCCAAATCTTTCATCTCAAATTCATTTATCAAATAATCCGCAATTTTGTTGAGCTCTTCAGGAGTTCCAATTAAATTTAAATCATCAACATAAACT
>NW_019268432.1:166567-176877 GCF_002742605.1 Olea europaea var. sylvestris
CATTTCTCTTTCGTACAAAAACCCATTTGTATCCAACAGGAATTACATTTTCAGGTGTTCGAATTACTAGTCCAAACACTTTTCGTTTCTCCAAAGAATTCAATTCTGCCTGTATGATTTCTTTTCATTTTGGCCAATCATTTCTATTTCGACAGTCATTAACAGACTGTGGTTCAGGATCCTCATTTTGCATAATATCAAGAGCCATGTTAAAGACGAAAATATTGTCTATAACAATATCATTCCATTCCCATAATTTATGAGATATCATCTAATTTATTGAGATATCATTATTTTCGGACACCTCTGGTTCTTCAGGAACCGTACATTCAATATTTGATTGATCAATTTTTTCTAATGTGATTTCTTCTAAAGTTTTTGGTTGATTTTTCTCCTGTACTCTTCTTTTTCGAGGTACAGAGTCTTTTGAACCAACTGGTCGACCACGCTTCTGGCGTATTTGAGATTCATTTGCCACAACAGATTGTCCTGCACGGACATTAATTTTTGCTGGAATATTTTTTGCTAGAATATATGACTTTGTCACTTTTCTCGTGTCAACAAATACATCAGGTAGTTGAATTGAAACTCTTTGCAAATGAATGATTTTTTCAACTTCTTGTTCACATTGATTGCTGCGGGGATTAAAGTGAGATAGATTTGTCTCATTCCAAGAAATTCTATCTTGTTTTTCAGGATGTAGTTTTTCTCCTCCCAAAGTTGGGACAGTCGTTTCATTAAAATGACAATCTGCAAAACGTGCAGTAAATAAGTCACCATTTAAAGGTTCAAGATATCTAATAATAGATGGTGAATCAAAACCCACATAAATCTCAAGTCTTCGTTAGGGACCCATTTTAGTACGTTGTGGGGGGTGAAATAGGAACTTGGACAGCACAACCAAAAACCCGTAGGTGAGAAATATCAGGTTCATGACCAAATGTAAGTTGCAAAGGTGAATATTGATGATAGGCAGTTGGTCTTATACGAACCAATAATGCAGCATGTAATATAGCATGACTCCAAACAGAAGTTGGGAGTTTTGTTTTCATAAGTAATGGTCTAGCAATAAGTTATAGACGTTTAATAAACGATTCCGCTAAACCATTTTGTGTATGAACATGTGCAACTGAATGTTCAATTTCAATCCCAATTGACATACAATAATTATCAAATGCTTGTGATCTAAATTCGCCAGCATTGTCAAGACGAATAGTCTTGATTGAGTAATCGGAGAATTGTGCTCGCAATTTTATGATTTGAGCAAGTAGTCTAACAAATGCTACATTCCTAGTTGAAAGTAGGCAAACATGTGACCATCTTGTAGAAGAATCAATTAATACCATAAAGTAACGAAATGGTTCACATGTTGGGTGTATTGGCCCACATATATTTCCATGTATTCTTTTCAATAAAGTTGGAGATTCAATATTGACCTTTGTAGTTGAAGGTCTAATGACTAACTTGCCTTGCAAACAAGTTACACATGGATAATCATTAGATAAAAGAATCTTCTGGTTCTTTAAAGGATGTCCATGTGAGTTGTTTATTATTCGAAACAACATTATGGCTCCTGGATGTCCAAGTCGATCATGCCAAAGTATAAAACTTTTTGAATCAACGAACTTTTGGTTTGTAACATTATTTGATTCAACCATTTTTATAAATGTAAAATACATGTCAGACGGGAGTGCATAAAATTTTTCTTTTATCTGCTTCTTGCCAGATACAAAAGAAGTGCTACAAAGATATTCAACATTATTTTCTTACATCGTCTCAATGTGATATTCATTGCAGCGAATATCTTTAAAACTAAGCAAATTTCTTCTGAATTTGCTAGAATAAAGTGCATCGTCAATATATAATTTTGTATTATTTGTTAAAATAATACAAGTTCTTCCGGAGCCTTCAACGATATTCGACGCACTGGATATCGTGTTAACATTATTTTCAGCTAATATTAAGTCCAAAAAGTATTTTTTATCTTGAAGAATAATATGTGTAGTTGCACTATCAATTAAGCAGTTGTCTTGACTATCCATCATGAATCTATAAATATAAAAAAATAAACAAAATTAAAAAAAAAACTTGAATTTAGATTTAAAGAAGTAAACATTACTTAATATCATGAAATAAATGGTGCATAATAGAGTTTTATTATTTTATTTTTTTTATTTTTGTACGGAAAAGTAAAAACATATTTCAGACTGAATTTTTTAAAACGAAAGAAATACTAGTAAATTAATCTATATCTTTTGTCACACCACCCCCAACCAAATGGTCAATATTTTCATTTGGATCAGTAAAGAAATCGGAGATATCCAAATGAGTCACATCAATTAGATCATCATAATCAGCAAAATTAGTCTCCAATTTTTCTTTTCCCTTGATTGATCTCTGGTAGAGATCTACAAGATGTTTTGAGGTACGACACGTACGTGCCCAATGCCCTTTGAGGAGAATCATGGTAAATAAAATAATTCAAAAGCATTGGAAAGCATTTATTGTTCAGATTCTAAATATATGCACGGATAACGGTGTTGGGCCATGTTAGTAATGAATTCATATTATAAATATATGCACAGATCACGAATATGGGAAAAAAAATTTCATTAAGGATTTTGATCTTAACATGTAGGCTCTGATACCAACTGTTAATATTTAGTTTTAATCATGTTAAGAATCGATAATCACAATCCAATAAATTAATATAAATGAATTCATACCTGCGGAAGTCATTGTTGATATGAATGGTAGTTGTAATAGTGACCAAAATCTTCCCCTTCTTGTTTCTCACAAAAGTATTAGCTATCAATGGGGCAAGCCAATAAAAAACATATGGAGAGGAGAGGGGATCTAATCTTTATATATATGAAATAATTTAAGCCGTCCCATTACGACTAGTATCCTAATTAGGGTTTTCGACCCCACATACTTTAAATTACCACATCAAAATAATTACAACCCGTAAAGTGTAAAAGGCCCAATTGATCACTTAATAAATTTGGCTAAAACACAAATATTATTATGAGTCATACATCTAACCCGTAAAATTTGCAATCAAATGTGAAGCCCACATATGGAATTATTCCAACAGTTAATTCATATTGATATTTGGGGTGGTTATCATGTTCCAACTTTACAAGGGGCAAAATATTTTCTTACTATCATAGATGATTGATTTTTTATTCATTCATTTATTTATTTTTTTGGCATATGGGGTTATCTCTAGGTCACAATTTCTAAAGCTAGAAATTGTTTACTTTTATAAATCTTGTTGAAACCCAATTTAATTCTTGCATTAAAATCATTCGTGGTAATAATGGCCTTGAATTTGCCATTTTAAACACATATGAGACTAAACGAATTAATTACCAAACCAGCTGTGTCTCAACTCTACAACAAAATTGAATTAAACCTCATTCTGGCAGGAAATAATCTCCAAGAAATTGAAGGAATTAAACCTCATTTCATACAGCAATTTAAGCTTAAGGATCTTGGTAACTTGAAATATTTTATGAGCACAGAGATATGTCGATCCAAAAGAGGAATTGCTAGTTCACAAATGAAATATGCACTTGAAATATTAGAAGACCTGGGCTACATGGCACCGAACCCGCCAATTTTCCAATGGAGCAGAATTTATCTCTTAGTAAAGAAGAAGGCGATTGCACCGAAGATCTTTCTCCTTATCAAAGACTTGTTGGGCGATTGATTTACATGACTATTACAAGGTCAGACTTGGTTATGCCCTTCACATTCTCAATTAATTTATGGGTTATGCCCTTCACATTCTCAATTAATTTATGGACAAGCCTCGAGTTCAACACGTTGAAATGGCACAATGAGTTCTACGCTAGATCAAGAATACACCTAGACAACTTATTTTTCTCTCATCTACAAGTTCATTGCAGTCGAATAATTTTTGTGATGCGAACTGGGCTCGACGTTGAGATACTGTAAAGTCAACCACAGGCTATTTTATTTTTATTGGACGTTCCCTTATTTTTTGGAACACACAGAAGCAAGCCGCTGTCTCCTGCTCAAGTGCAGATGTAGAATACAATTCTATAGAAACTGTTTGTTGTGAGATCACATTGCCCTAAAACATTTTACATAATCTTGTAATAAAGTATTCAAAGTCGATTAAGATATTTTGTGGTAATCAAGCTGCTCTACAAATAGCTTTCATCCTATTTTTTATGAACGGACAAAACACATAAAAATTGACTGTCACCTTGTTCGAGAAAAAGTACAACTTGGGTAGTCGACTTATCATACATCGACATCAAAACAACCAGCAAACATCATCACCAAGTCATTGGATATGCCACAGTTTTCAAACCTCATTTGCAAGTTAGTAATGATTAACTTCAAATCCGACTTGAGGGGTTCCTGATTCTGTCTTATTTTCTGTAATTCATTATTATATTTCACTCATACTTTTGATACTAGTTAATCTTGATATTTAGTATATTTCATGAGTTTTGGAACATTTTGATTTGTGTTTTCATGTCGTTTTATAGGTTACATGAGTTGGAGTGAACGATGCAAACTTGGAGAAAAAAGTGATGTTGGCATGAATCAAGGAGAAATTGGTACTGATTTGGTACATTAATGATTGTAGGCTAAATTAAAAGAAATAAGTGAATAACGATGAAAAATGGTGAAATCAAAAGTTTGAGGACTCAATTGCAACTTTTCAATAGTTGATTTAGACCACATAACGATAATTGAAGGTTGTTAAAAATCAATAAGATGCAACTAGAAATTAAAAAGGAGTAAAATATGATTAAAATATTTTTCAAATCAATTTCCAAAAGCACAAGAATGTTCCAAATTTTTAGCCAAAAATTTGGACATTTTTTTTTTTTTTAAAACATAGTAAACATTTGAATTAGAAACAGATATCTGAAGTAAATTGTGTCCCTTTGAGTTTTTTTTTCCAATGCATTTGGAATTGCCTCATTGGATATTGAAAGAAAAAAGTTATGATAAAAATACTAAAAGATATAAAATGCTGATTTTTTTTCCAGAAAGTAGGCAACTTAGTGCCACTTGTCGTCAACCGTCGACAAGAAGTGTTTTGAAATTTTTAGATTTTTTTAGGCCGAATTCGATCCCAGCTCTTCTTGGGACTTTGAGATACCATAAATAGAACCCAAAAGACCAATTTTAGGGCACAATGCGACAACGCAAGAAGGCAAGAGGCAAGGAACAAAGCAAGAAATCAAATAATGTGAGGAAAATTGAATCTCTACAATAATCGTTTTTCTTTTATCCTCTATGTTCTTTATAAAGTTGATAGTTTCCATGTCTTCTATCATGACCTAAACATTATGTCTAGAGCTTGATGTAAGTCATGTAACCAAACTTGATGCCATATTTTGATTTTATATTAGTTATTTCTTTCACTTTTTCCATTAAAGTTTTCTTGTGTTTTTCATATAATGCTTTCAATTACTTGATCAATAATTGAATAATTTGATACTAGTTAATTTCGGCACTCGAAAATTTAGGTGCGATTAAAGAATAACACAAACTAAAATTTATATATTTCGAGAGAAAATATAAAATCGTTAAAGCTTGTTCCAATTAAGAACCACGAATTTGATAATTTCTAGATTTTTATTTGGAATAGAGATATTGGATTTGGAATATAGGAATAATTTTTACTCGGCACTTGAGAGAGCGAGTACAATTAAATTAGGGTTATTGCTTATAAATTTGAAAAAATTGATTATAGGTAACTATATAATTGAGAAACATTGTTGATAGTGAGGTGAAATCATGCCCTAGGCTTTCTCACATTGATTTATTCATTCAAATTTGCATAATAATTTTGAAATTGTCATCACATTCATCTTTAGATTAGTTAAAATCATTGATTACAAAATCCAATTGTCTAAAACAATTATAGTAATTAGTAGAAACTGAATTTCAATCCCTATGGGTTCGACTTCCGTATTTGATCTTTATGTTACAAAATTTGATACCATACACTTGCTGTATAATTTACGTTACATAAAATGCATAACAGTAATTCTCCAGGGTATTAGCTAGGAAAGTTGCTATCGTTAGACATAGAATTATTCTCTTCCTCTTGTATAAAATACCTATTGTACACATCAATCCAAATCACAGAATAACATTGTTCTTCTTCAATTTCCTTTCCTTCATTACATTTTTCACATTTCCTACCCTAGGAAATTTACAACAAGGGCTTAATAAAAGAAAGAGGCATTTTCAAGAATGTCCAATTTTAAGGGTATGAGTTGAAAAGTGTCCACTCAATTGAATTTAGTGCCTCCCTTAATGAAAAGCTACATTTTGAAATGATATTCTCGACATTTTAAATGTCTTTCTTGACATTTGATTTTTTTTATCAATTTGTCAATAATTTTGAGAAGCGGCTTCAATGAGAAGTTACATTAAAGTAATGTTTCTCGACATTTTATATATCATTCTCGATATTTGAACACCGTTTCATTTGTCTAGAATGACATTTCATTTTGAACCTGATATTCCTCTACATTTAAAAATGTCGTTCTTAACATTTCTGAATCAATGACAAACATAGTATTTATTGTGATTTGACATGTATACTTTTTGAAATAAATATGACAGGTTATGTGTCAAAATTTTATTGGCCCATAACAATATTGCAAAAATATCTTCTTCTTTTTTTTTTTTTTTTTTTTTTGTGTGGAATTATAAATTGTTAATAAGGGTATTTTGGTCTAAATTCTTTCAAATTAGACATTTTTGTAATTGTAGACATTTTTACAAATGACGAGGTAAAAATTGACATTTTGTGAAATTTTATCTAAAAGAAATGTCTCCTGCCGGTTGGGATTTGTTTCGTGTCTGATTCATGTCAGCGTTATGGTTCTTTATTCCAAATGAACCAGGCCAAGATAAAATCATTGAGAATGTTGCCCAGTGAAAAATAAAATCGTTGAGAATGTCCTTTTATTATTATTGTTATTATTTAAAATTTTTTTTGGGCTATTGTTGAAAAATGGTGGCATCACTTGTTTAGCATAATTTATCTTAATATTGTCGAATATAGTCCACTCGAAATGATAGTTCCTTTGTGAATGGATTAGAAGAACTAAAATATACGGTGGAATAGGACTATTTGTGGCAAGGAAAAAACGTGTTTTTAATGTATCTATTTACTGGAAAAGCTTCAGATTAGTGACTATGGCCATGCTCTGATTTTTAGTCCTTTTAGTAGAAATAGTATCCCTTTGAAAATAAATTTTAAGCTTGTTTGATAAAATCTTATTAACTTCTTAACTAGTTCAATATTACAGTTTAGTAACATAATTTTATGAAATTCACAACTTTTATTAATTTTTAAATTACAAATCACATTATTTTTATTTTTTTTCGAAAATTGCTAAAACTTTTATTAAAATATTCATCAAGCAACTCTATATATGCAATGACTTTTCAATCCAAAATTTTCCTAAATATTTAACGTAAAAATAATTTTTTACAGCATAATTTTTTTTAATCCAAATTGAATAATTTAGTCCTGCTTGACCTTCCTTATCTAAAAATTTATTTCCAAAACTCATTTTTAGCCATACATTCTTCTAATAAAATAACTCTATACGTAATTTAAAATTTTGTATATTTTTTAACTATACATTCTCCAAAATCACTATTACAAAAATTATATGTGTGTGTGTGTGTTACAAAATTGGAGCTTAAATAGGGCCTATTTTGATTTCCTCCTCCTCCCCCCGCCCCTTCGAAGTACGAATGACACTAGTTAAATCTTTGATAATGTATCAAAAAAGGAAATAATAATAATTGTTATAAGCTAAAGAAAAAAGAAGAAAATAAATAAATTGATAGACTTTTGTACGTATTTCATTGAGAACTAAAGCCCCCAAATTTATAAAGAAGAATTAGGGTTACAAAGTGATGCAATAGTAATAAAAACTAGGGTTATAGGGATATAATGATCATTCACTAATGAACATATAATTTACAACACTTCTCATTGAATAACATATTACAAAATATTTGTCTCTTTTAAATCTCGTCAAAAAATTTAATGGATCAAAACTTGAATTAAGAAAAAAAGTATACGCCAATGTCTTCAATAACACAATTTCTGGTGAATTATGTTTTATATTGTCTTGTATAGCTTTCAAATAATATTTTGTTTACGAGATTTTTATTGATTTTTGATAACTACAATCATCATGATTTGAAAAATAGCTCCTATTGTTCTCTTTAGAAGTCCCATACATATAAGAATATTATTTTGAAGGTAATGTCATATAGGTTATAGACTTTATTACACAAAGAATATACCTCATTAAAGGCCTACTACCTCATTAAAGGCCTACTAGGAAAACCTCGTGGAAAAAATTCTAATGAAGGAAAAAAGAGCATATTATGCTTTTGAATATGCTTCGAAAGTTGTCTCATTAAAAACCTTGCCAAAAAAATCCAATGGAACAAAGCCCAGGTCAAGGAAAAGATAGTACTATACGTATTTACTCTCTTTTACGATAATAGCACTTATATTTTATGATTCGCACATAAAATTCTTCAGGTATAATAGTAAAAACATAAAAGATAAGTGGGTTATAATCACATTTGTTATATACATATCAAATTTCATGCATTATTTAGGCTAACAAGATAGAGACTTGTGATTGCATTCACCCCAGGATAATTTATTTATTTTTATTTTGCAAAAGTATACATCTTTAGGTGTTCAGACCGTAGATTCGAAATGCAGGTTTCTCTAACAGATTCAGTTTACTAGAATTGCGTCAATTTATTTGGCCAATCATTTTTTTTGATTGATATTCTTCAATAGTTTATATCGATGTCTTCATTATTTATAATATGAAGCCATATGTCATGTACAAAAATATTGTCGACAACTTTTTTTATTTTCAATTCTATTTATTTCTCATAAAGATATAACTTATTTAAATATCTCAATTTTCAACATTTTAGGAACTGAACATTTGCAAGGAATTTACATTTTATTATGTCTACATACTTTCCAAAAGTATATGCCTTCTAAATGGAACAATCTTCATTATATGCTCCATTTCTCTTTTGATGATTTTTGTCTTAAAATCGAATGTGTTCACGCCTCAAGCGTGATATAGATATATCAGATACAATTATAACAAATCGTCCTTCCAAAACATCAATTTGAGTTGGAGTATTTTAAAGCTGGTGTGAGAGATATTATTAATCTATGTGGTTAGTAAATGTTTCTAAGTGAATTATTTTTTGAACTTCAGATTTGAATTGTCTTTTGCAAAGATCTAAATCATATAATGGTGTATTTGCACATTATTTCCAGTTTCTAAACTACTATCCCTAATGTTGAGAGAATCGTCCAATAAAATTGACATTAGCAAACTACATTATAAAATATACTCATTTAAGATAAAACTACGTATTTATTTAACATTTTTTACTTTCCATCATAGTGTGTTATGGTGGATCAATTGTACATATATTACTCTATCAAAGTATTTAGATGAAAAAAATTAGGCTCTAACAATAAACCGAATATAGAGGGGAAACATTTGATGTTTGCATGATGCTGACAGCATTCCTTAGACATAACTGAAAAGCACTTTATTTTCAATAGTAATGATTTATGAATTAATTTGGCACAATTAACAAATAATATTGTTTACTCGTTCAATATAATCCCGACTAACACTTATTAAAATGTTGAGATTTAAGCCGCCTGCTAGTATTAACAAAACACACCATCTTGATTACATAATTTGAATTTGCTCTTAATTTAAAATTTGAGCAGCAATTTTACAAACTTTAGATTACGAATACCATACAATAATCAGGTAGATGTATCCCATCTACTAGATACAAATAATATCTAGATGGTCAATGTGGAGGGTAAAGGGCCCCATATATCTCCATAATTATTTTTCAAAACATATAGGAAATTTAGTTCTTATTTTAGCTAGTGAGTGACTAATTATTGATTTTCATTAAAGAGAACAAACATTATAGAGGAATTTTTTTGGTCTGGTTCTTCATTGAATGCTCATTTGAATTCTCATTTGGCATCATTATTGATGTAGTGATAGTCTAATTGGATATGTCAAACAATAAAATATAAGAGTTATTGAACATCTAATTCAATACAATGTTTATCAAATTGATCACTAGAGTTTATAGTGCACCAATTAAGAAATACCATTAAAAAGCTTGTAGATTTCTCTTTTATTTAATGAAGAACAATTTACTAGCAATAGTAAGTTTGTCTATTCATATCACACAACATTCTT
>NW_019268432.1:179114-213761 GCF_002742605.1 Olea europaea var. sylvestris
TTTTAAAAAAAACTTGAATTTAGATTTAAAGAAGTAAACATTACTTAATATCATGAAATAAATGGTGCATAATAGAGTTTTATTATTTTATTTTTTTTATTTTTGTACGGAAAAGTAAAAACATATTTCAGACTGAATTTTTTAAAACGAAAGAAATACTAGTAAATTAATCTATATCTTTTGTCACACCACCCCCAACCAAATGGTCAATATTTTCATTTGGATCAGTAAAGAAATCGGAGATATCCAAATGAGTCACATCAATTAGATCATCATAATCAGCAAAATTAGTCTCCAATTTTTCTTTTCCCTTGATTGATCTCTGGTAGAGATCTACAAGATGTTTTGAGGTACGACACGTACGTGCCCAATGCCCTTTCATTCCACATCTGAAGCAACTTTCTTCATGCTCCTTTTTAGATTTGTCACTCTCATTTGCTTTGTGCCTTTTAAATTTATTACCTTGTTGTTGATAACTTTGTTGATTATTTCTTCCATGATTTATTCCACGTACACGTTCGCGTCCACGTCATTGTCTTGATATTGTATTTGTTTCAGACAATGTAGTACCATTTGCTTCAGGCAATGGTACAAAACCAGTTGGACGTAATCTATGATTTTTCATCAACAATTCATTATTTTGTTTAGCAACTAGTAGGCAAGATAAGTTCTGAGTACTTTTTGAAGCCACGCTCATGATATTGCTGCTGTAGGAGCACATTCGAGGCATGAAAGGTGGAGAAAGTTTTTTCCAGCATATCTTCATCGGTAATTTTTTCTCCACACAAAGTCAATTTTGAATATATTCTGAACAATTCAGAATTGTACTCACTAACCGTTTTAAAGTCTTGCAAACGAAGGTGTATCCATTTATAACGGGCTTTGGGGAGGACTATAGTCCTCCGATGATCAAATTTTTCAGTTAACTTTTTTCGAAGAACTTGTGGATCTTTCTTAGTGAGATATTCAATTTTTAATCCATCGTGAAGATGGCGACGGAGGAAAATGAGTGCTTTTGCACGATCCTGTAGGGATTCATTGTTTTCTTCTTTTATTGTCTCTCCCAGACCCTTTGAGACGAGATTGATATCAGCATCCAATATCCATGACATATAATTTTTACCAGATATGTCAAGTGCAGCAAACTCAAGTTTCATACTGTTTGCCATTTGTTTAACTACACAATAAAAAAATACAATTAGTTTCGAAAAATATGATTAATCTTCACATGTTAGTCAAATAGTCAATATCAACATGACTTTAAGTTATGTGTTTTTCTCTAGGGATAAACACTAATTTGAAATAATATGTTCTTCGAAACATATGCTACTTTTGAAGCAAATTATATTTTGCTATTATTTCTTCAAGTGTATTATGTCAATATTCTTCTGGAATATTGAGAGTTATAATTTGTGCTCTTCAGGAGCAAATAATATTCTTATAATGTTTGCTACTTTTGGAGTAACAACGAATAGATCTATGATTAATATTCTTCTGGAATATTAATTATAATGTTGTGCTACTTCAGGAGCAATAACAATTAAAAATAAATTTAATGTAATGTTTCATAACTAAACATAAAAAATGATAATACATGTAATTGCTCACCATTAATTAATATACAGACACATGTAAAATATTATTTTGAATTAATAATGTGAGTCAAGTGAAACACAAAAAAAAAAAAAAAAATTGGTGATATGTAGAAACCTATTCATATATTATGGCACGAAATTCTAATTATATGCAATTAAAAGAATTGAATTAGTCTTAACCAATTAAAGCATGAAATTTGTAGATTCCAATGGATTTGAGAGAAAAGATGAGTTGGGTACAGTTATTTGTTAATTGTATATTATATATATATGGAATCAGCCAGAATAGAGATCTGGAATTGAAGCTTGCTTACAAAGAACATTGACCAATTAAAAAAAAATTATAAGCATTTGTAGAACGTAAAGGGTTAATCTAAATATAAGGAGGGTATATGAACATGAATTAATGCATATCAATTGATTTAACATAAATATAACTCCATAAATATATCTCCATAAAAATGCACGTGGATTGATGTAAAGGAAAAAAATTAATTAATTCAAAGAGAGGTACAAAAAAAAATAATGATCGAGAAAGATGAGATCACGTATTGCAGATTCAACATACATATGTAAAATTCACGTATTATCAAATTAATTTTGATATACGTGATAGATGATTATGAAAAAAAATTATTACCTTCTAAGAGTTTCGTGCTGATAACATGTTATAAAATGAAAGGAAAAGAGAATAGAGAAAACTCAAAGAGACTAGAGAAAACTCAATACACCTTTTGTGTGTATTATTGAAAATTAAAGCCCTATATTTATAGGTAAGAATCAGGGATACAATGGTAATAATTTCTAAGGCTACAGGGGTATAAATGTCATTTATCAATAAACTTTAATGGATTTTTCATTTACAACATAATGAACATATAATTTACAATACTTCTCATTGAATAACATATTACAAAATATTTGTCTCTTTTAAATCTCGTCAAAAAATTTAATGGGTCAAAACTTGAATTAAGAAAAAAAATATACGCCAATGTCTTCAATAACACAATTTCTGGTGAATTATGTTTTATATTTTCTTGTATAATTTTCAAAAAATATTGTGTTTACGAGATTTTTATTGATTTTTGATAACTACAATACATCATGATTTTAAAAATAGCTCCTATTGTTCTCCTCAGAAGTCCTATACATATAAGAATATTATTTTGAAGCCCCCAGGGCACATCTCCAAGTGATAAAAGGGGAGGGTGGAAAAATCCAGCTTTACTTGAGGCTGCCGCGTCAAGGATTTGAATCCTGAAATATGGATTTGGCTCTTGGGTAAGTGCAATGTACAACCAGCCTTCCACCCTGTACCCTTGGAGGCATAACCTGCGATTTACCTCCCTCACGATGCTCCAGGGCAGGGGCAGTGGGGGACCCTGAAGGTTGGGGTTCAATCTTTTTTTTTATTTTTTTTTATTTTGAAGGTAATGTCATATAGGTTATAGACTTTATTACACAAAGAATATGCCTCATTAAAGGCCTACTAGGAAAAACCTCGTGGAAAAAATTCTAATGAAGGAAAAAAGAGTATATTATGCTTTTGAATACGCTTCAAAAGTTGTCTTATTAAAAACCTTACCAAAAAAATTCAATAGGACAAAGCCTAGGTCAAGGAAAAAATAGTACTATACGTATTTAGTATCTTTTATGATAATAGCACTTATATCGTATGCTTCACACATAAAATTCTTCAAGTATAATACTGACAACATAAAAGATAAGTGGGTTATAATCACATTTGTTATGTATATATCAAATTTCATGCATTATTTAGGCTAACATGATAGAGACTTCTTATTGCATTCACCCCAGGATAATTTATTTATTTTTATTTCGCAATAGTATACATCTTTAGGTGTTCAGACTATAGATTCAAAACGCATGTTTCTCTAACAGATTCAATTTACTAGAATTGCGTCAATTTATTTGGCCAATCATTTTTTTTATTGATATTCTTCAATAATTTATATCGATATCTTCATTATTTATAATATGAAGCCATATGTCTTGTACAAAAATATTGCCGACAACTTTTTTTATTTTCAATTCTATTTATTTCTCATAATGATATAACTTATTTAAATATCTCAATTTTCAACATTTTAGGAACTGAACATTTGCAAGGAATTTATATTTTGTTATGTCTATATACTTTCCAAATTTATATGCCTTCTAAATGGAACAATCTTCATTACATGCTCCATTTCTCTTTTGAAGATTTTTGTCTTAAAATCGAATGTGTTCACGCCTCAAACGTGCTATAGATATATTGGATACAATTATAACAAATCATCCTTCCAAAACATCAATTTGAGTTGGAGTATAATAAAGCTGGTGTGAGAGATATTATTAATCTATGTGGTTAGTAAATGTTTCCAAGTGAATTATTTTTTGAACTTCATGTTTGAATTGTCTTTTGCAAAGATCTAAATCATATAGTAATGTATTTGTACATTATTTCCAGTTTCTTAACTACTACCTCTAATGCTGAGAGAATTGTCCAATAAAATTGACAATTAGCAAACTGCATTATAAAATATAATCATTTAAGATAAAACTACGTATTTATTCTTAACATTTTTTACTTTCCATCATAGTGTGTTATGGTGGATCAATTGTGCATATATTACTCTATCAAAGTATTTAGATGAAAAATTAGGCTCAAACAATAAACCAAATATAGAGGGGAAACATTTGATGTTTGCATGATGCTGACAGCATTCCTTAGACATAACCGAAAAGCACTTTATTTTCAATAGTAATGATTTATGAATTAATTTGGCACAATTAACAAATAATATTGTTTACTCCTTTAATATAATCCTGACTAACACTTATTAAAATATTGAAATTTAAGCTGCCCGCTAGTATTAACAAAACACACCATCTTGATTGCATAATTTGAATTTGCTCTTAATTTAAAATTTGAGCAGCAATTTTACAAACTTTAGGTTGCGAATACCATACAATAATCAGGTATATGTATCCCATCTACTGGATACAAATAATATCTAGATGGTCAATGTGGAGGGTAAAGGGTCCCATATATCTCCATAATTATTTTTTCAAAAAATATAGGAAATTTAGTCTTATTTTAGCTAGTGAGTGACTAATTATCGATTTTCATTAAAGAGAACAAACATTATAGAGGAATTTTTTTGGTCTGGTTCTTCATTGAATGCTCATTTGAATTCTCATTTGGCATCATTATTGATGTAGTGATAGTCTAATTGGATATGTCAAACAATAAAATATAAGAGTTATTGAACATCTAATTCAATACAATGTTTATCAAATTGATCACTAGAGTTTATAGTGCACCAATTAAGAAATACCATTAAAAAGTTTGTAGATTTCTCTTTTATTTAATGAAGAACAATTTACTAGCAATAGTAAGTTTGTCTATTCATATCACACAACATTCTTTAGAAATATTGATGTATATAAACTTTTGCTTCTTTAGAAGCAATTTAATTAAAATGATAATTCTCTAAGATCAATACAATATTTACATTGAAATGTCTAAATAGTTGTTGGTGTCAAAACTCACAAAACCAGCTCGAATTTACCTTAATTTAAGAATGAGAGCTCGTGAATATTCAATAGTCACTTCAAAGAGGACGGGCTAAAAGATCACCAAGTCAGTTCGACCTATGAGCTCTACTAAATCAGGTCAGCTTGGCCAATAATATGTCAGCTTGCTCTATGTTCCATGTTAGGTCAGCTTGGCTAGTAACATGCCAGTTCGGTCTATGACTCACCATGTTAGGTCAGCTCGATCAGTAACATGTAGCTCGGTCTATGATAGGGTTCGCTCTCCGTGTTAGGTCCGCTCGGCCAGTAACATGTCAACTTGCTCTATGACAGGGTTTGCTTTCCATGTTAGGCTAGCTCGATCTATGACAGGTTCGCTCTCCATGTTAGGTTAGCTCGGCCAATAACATGTCAGCGCTCCATGTTATAACGTCAACTCGACCATATCGCCGTCATTTAGAAAGCACCATCTTTGTGACAATTGTGCCTTATCCATGACGTCATTGCTTCTCATGCGACCATTCTCATAACAACACGTGGCACTCATGATAACTGTGCCTTATTTTCAACCAATCAATGGCTTGCAACGATTACTCACCGCCCCGACATCATCATGAGCTGAGTATACCGACCTCAAAGAACCAATCAAGAGCTAAGGAAGGCATGGGCAATGGCACACAATTTAAGGAATGCATTGTAGATAACCTATATTTGGAGGCCAATTTACTGTTTTGGGAGCCTATAAATACGACCAAATGATTTCCCAATGGGAGGAGGGGAGGACGACATACAATACACATTCTACAAGCTTTCTTTTTGATAAAAATCTCTCTTTTTTCTACTATTTCAGCAATTTCCTCATATAAATCATTAATTAAGTTGAAAAAGAGTAACCCGGTCATTTTTTGACGTCAACAATAGTGATTCTTCATAAATAACCATATAGTATTCTTCAAGAATATTCATAAATAATCGTGCTTCTTTCAAAGCAACACAATATTCTCCTAGAATATTGGTTTGTTTTAATTGATTCAAATAATTTTGCAATTTTTTTCTAGAATATTTAAACGTTTGAAACGTGTTTCGTTCCATAATAACATCCGATTATTTTTCTAATAGATTAATTTTTAATATAAAAAGCATGCTTCTTCTGAAGCTATAGGTCAATATTCGTTTGTAACATTTAAATTGTAGTATCAAACTCTTCTAGAGCAAATAATATTATTTTAGAATATTAATAAAGTTGTGCTATTTCAAGAACAACAATGAACAATTTAGAAACATTAAACTCTTCAGGAGCATAGTTTTTAGTAGAATGGATGGTTCTTTATTCCAAATGAACCAGGCCAAGATAAAATCATTGAGAATGTTGCCCAGTGAAAAATAAAATCGTTGAGAATGTCCTTTTATTATTATTGTTATTATTTAAAATTTTTTTTGGGCTATTGTTGAAAAATGGTGGCATCACTTGTTTAGCATAATTTATCTTAATATTGTCGAATATAGTCCACTCGAAATGATAGTTCCTTTGTGAATGGATTAGAAGAACTAAAATATACGGTGGAATAGGACTATTTGTGGCAAGGAAAAAACGTGTTTTTAATGTATCTATTTACTGGAAAAGCTTCAGATTAGTGACTATGGCCATGCTCTGATTTTTAGTCCTTTTAGTAGAAATAGTATCCCTTTGAAAATAAATTTTAAGCTTGTTTGATAAAATCTTATTAACTTCTTAACTAGTTCAATATTACAGTTTAGTAACATAATTTTATGAAATTCACAACTTTTATTAATTTTTAAATTACAAATCACATTATTTTTATTTTTTTTCGAAAATTGCTAAAACTTTTATTAAAATATTCATCAAGCAACTCTATATATGCAATGACTTTTCAATCCAAAATTTTCCTAAATATTTAACGTAAAAATAATTTTTTACAGCATAATTTTTTTTAATCCAAATTGAATAATTTAGTCCTGCTTGACCTTCCTTATCTAAAAATTTATTTCCAAAACTCATTTTTAGCCATACATTCTTCTAATAAAATAACTCTATACGTAATTTAAAATTTTGTATATTTTTTAACTATACATTCTCCAAAATCACTATTACAAAAATTATATGTGTGTGTGTGTGTTACAAAATTGGAGCTTAAATAGGGCCTATTTTGATTTCCTCCTCCTCCCCCCGCCCCTTCGAAGTACGAATGACACTAGTTAAATCTTTGATAATGTATCAAAAAAGGAAATAATAATAATTGTTATAAGCTAAAGAAAAAAGAAGAAAATAAATAAATTGATAGACTTTTGTACGTATTTCATTGAGAACTAAAGCCCCCAAATTTATAAAGAAGAATTAGGGTTACAAAGTGATGCAATAGTAATAAAAACTAGGGTTATAGGGATATAATGATCATTCACTAATGAACATATAATTTACAACACTTCTCATTGAATAACATATTACAAAATATTTGTCTCTTTTAAATCTCGTCAAAAAATTTAATGGATCAAAACTTGAATTAAGAAAAAAAGTATACGCCAATGTCTTCAATAACACAATTTCTGGTGAATTATGTTTTATATTGTCTTGTATAGCTTTCAAATAATATTTTGTTTACGAGATTTTTATTGATTTTTGATAACTACAATCATCATGATTTGAAAAATAGCTCCTATTGTTCTCTTTAGAAGTCCCATACATATAAGAATATTATTTTGAAGGTAATGTCATATAGGTTATAGACTTTATTACACAAAGAATATACCTCATTAAAGGCCTACTACCTCATTAAAGGCCTACTAGGAAAACCTCGTGGAAAAAATTCTAATGAAGGAAAAAAGAGCATATTATGCTTTTGAATATGCTTCGAAAGTTGTCTCATTAAAAACCTTGCCAAAAAAATCCAATGGAACAAAGCCCAGGTCAAGGAAAAGATAGTACTATACGTATTTACTCTCTTTTACGATAATAGCACTTATATTTTATGATTCGCACATAAAATTCTTCAGGTATAATAGTAAAAACATAAAAGATAAGTGGGTTATAATCACATTTGTTATATACATATCAAATTTCATGCATTATTTAGGCTAACAAGATAGAGACTTGTGATTGCATTCACCCCAGGATAATTTATTTATTTTTATTTTGCAAAAGTATACATCTTTAGGTGTTCAGACCGTAGATTCGAAATGCAGGTTTCTCTAACAGATTCAGTTTACTAGAATTGCGTCAATTTATTTGGCCAATCATTTTTTTTGATTGATATTCTTCAATAGTTTATATCGATGTCTTCATTATTTATAATATGAAGCCATATGTCATGTACAAAAATATTGTCGACAACTTTTTTTATTTTCAATTCTATTTATTTCTCATAAAGATATAACTTATTTAAATATCTCAATTTTCAACATTTTAGGAACTGAACATTTGCAAGGAATTTACATTTTATTATGTCTACATACTTTCCAAAAGTATATGCCTTCTAAATGGAACAATCTTCATTATATGCTCCATTTCTCTTTTGATGATTTTTGTCTTAAAATCGAATGTGTTCACGCCTCAAGCGTGATATAGATATATCAGATACAATTATAACAAATCGTCCTTCCAAAACATCAATTTGAGTTGGAGTATTTTAAAGCTGGTGTGAGAGATATTATTAATCTATGTGGTTAGTAAATGTTTCTAAGTGAATTATTTTTTGAACTTCAGATTTGAATTGTCTTTTGCAAAGATCTAAATCATATAATGGTGTATTTGCACATTATTTCCAGTTTCTAAACTACTATCCCTAATGTTGAGAGAATCGTCCAATAAAATTGACATTAGCAAACTACATTATAAAATATACTCATTTAAGATAAAACTACGTATTTATTTAACATTTTTTACTTTCCATCATAGTGTGTTATGGTGGATCAATTGTACATATATTACTCTATCAAAGTATTTAGATGAAAAAAATTAGGCTCTAACAATAAACCGAATATAGAGGGGAAACATTTGATGTTTGCATGATGCTGACAGCATTCCTTAGACATAACTGAAAAGCACTTTATTTTCAATAGTAATGATTTATGAATTAATTTGGCACAATTAACAAATAATATTGTTTACTCGTTCAATATAATCCCGACTAACACTTATTAAAATGTTGAGATTTAAGCCGCCTGCTAGTATTAACAAAACACACCATCTTGATTACATAATTTGAATTTGCTCTTAATTTAAAATTTGAGCAGCAATTTTACAAACTTTAGATTACGAATACCATACAATAATCAGGTAGATGTATCCCATCTACTAGATACAAATAATATCTAGATGGTCAATGTGGAGGGTAAAGGGCCCCATATATCTCCATAATTATTTTTCAAAACATATAGGAAATTTAGTTCTTATTTTAGCTAGTGAGTGACTAATTATTGATTTTCATTAAAGAGAACAAACATTATAGAGGAATTTTTTGGTCTGGTTCTTCATTGAATGCTCATTTAGCATTATTATTGATGTAGTGATAGTCTAATTGGATATGTCAAACACTAAATTATAAGAGTTATTGAACATCTAATCCAATACAATGTTTATCAAATTGATCGCTAGAGTTTATAGTGCACCAATTAAGAAATACCATTAAAAAGCTTGTAGATTTCTCTTTTATTTAATGAAGAACAATTTACTAGCAATAGTAAGTTTGTCTATTCATATCACACAACATTCTTCGGAAATATTGATATATATAAACTTTTGCTTCTTTAGAAGCAATTTAATTAAAATGATAATTCTCTAAGATCAATACAATATTACATTGAAATGTCTAAATAGTTGTTGGTGTCAAAACTCACAAAACTAGCTCGGATTTACCCTAATTTAAGAATGAGAGCTCGTGAATATTCAATAGTCACTTCAAGGAGGATAGGCAAAAAGATCACCAAGTCAGTTTGACCTATGAGCTCTACTAAGTCAAGTTAGCTCGGCCAATAATATGTCAGCTTGCTCTATGTTCCATGTTAGGTTAGCTTGGCTAGTAACATGTCAGTTCGGTCTATGAAAGGGTTCACTCTCCATGTTAGATCAGCTCGATCAGTAAAATGTAGCTTGGTCTATGACAGGGTTCGCTCTCCGTGTTATGTAAGCTCGGCTAGTAACATGTTAGCTTGCTCGATGGCAAGGTCCGCTTTCCATGTTAGGCTAGCTCGATCTATGAGAGGTCTGCTCTCCATGTTAGGTTAGCTCGGCCAGTAACATGTCAACTCTCCATGTTATAACGGCCATACCGTCGTCATTTAGAAAACACAGTCATTGCTTTATGACACTTGTGCCTTATCCATGACATCATTTCTTCTCATGCGGCCATTCTCATAACAACATGTGGCACTCATGATAATTGTGCCTTATTTTCAACCAATCAATGGCTTGCAATGATTACTCACCAGCCCGACATCATCATGAGCTAAGTATACCGACCTCAAAGAACCAATCAAGAGCTAAGGAAGGCATGGACAATGACACACGATTTAAGGAATGCATTGTAGATAACCTATATTTGGAGGCCAATTTTCTGTTTTGGGTGCCTATAAATATGGCCAAATGGTTTCCCAATGGGAGGAGGGGAGGACGACATACAATACACATTCTACAAGCTTTCTTTTTGATAAAAATCTTTCTCTTTTTTCTACTATTTCAGCAATTTCCTCATATAAATCATTAATTAAGTTGACAAAGATTAACCCTGTCATTTTTTGACGTCAACAATAGTGATTCTTCATAAATAACCATATAGTATTCTTCAAGAATATTAATAAATATAAAATCGTACTTCTTTCAGAGCAACACAATATTCTCCTAGAATATTTAAATGTTTGAAACGTGTTTCATTCCATGATAACATCCGATTATTTTTCTAGTATATTAATTTTTAATATAAAAAGCATGCTTCTTCTAAAGCTATAGGTCAATATTCGTTTGTAACATTGAAATTATAGTATCAAACTCTTCTAGAGCAAATAATATTATTTTAGAATACTAATAAAGTTGTGCTATTTCAAGAACAACAATGAACAATTTAGAAACATTAAACTCTTCAGGAGCATAGTTTTTAGTAGAATGNTATATATATATATATATATATATATACACGTGTATATATAGGTATATATATATATTACCTTTCACCGACTTTGTTTGTAATAAGAAGATGAATAAAAATTGATGTTCCTTTTGAAATGCAGATGAAGTATTGCTGCCCTTTTCATTTCTTCATAATGAATATTAGAATTTGAATTATGAAAAAAAAAGCTATCTTACTGATAACGCGTAGTAAAATAGAGATAAAAGAGATGCAAATAAAGAAGTCAATAGACTTCGTGCGTATTTCATTGAGAACCTAAACTCTATATTTATAAGGAAGAATTAGGATTACAAGAAATACAATAGTAATAAAAACTAATGCTGCAGGGATATGCTGGTCATTTACTAATAAACTTATACTTTACAATAATCATATGATTATTCTATTTATTTTCTATTTTGTATTTTGTATCAAAGACCCTTAAACACAATTCATGATCCCTAATTTCACCATGTATGAGCTTAAGGAAGGGAAGAAGTTGAATTCCATGGTCTTTGGCTCCTTTACGCCTTATTTCACAAGGAAAAATCATTAAGCTTATATACAACAAACTATTTATTTTTCAATTAGGGCCGGATCCAGGATGATAATTCAGTGAGGGCGAAACCAAAAAAGCATAGAAAAAAACTTGAAAAACCTCTAAAAACCTCAAGAAAAAAAAAATTGAAAATTGAGTGGGGTCGACCGACCCCACTCAGCCTCAAGTGAGTCCGCCCCTGTTTTCAATATACTTGAAGTCGACTAGAATCGTTTTTCATGAGAACATGTATGAAAAATTAATGGGATTACTCAACCCTGTTTTGATTGATAGTTATTCTTTGCAAAACTGAGTAAATTGTCTAATACACAGAAAAATGAGGATTACTAGTTATTTCATGACACTGGGGGCAAATCAAGTGTGACCTTCAACTTTTCGACCACTCATTTCATCACCTCTTATTAAAATATATTAAAAATCTGATTTTAATTCCATGCGTAATCCAATGTTTATAAATATAAGTTAAAATTTCATCAACACACATAAAATTGGTGTCTGTAACCACACATTAAGGTTATATTGTAAAATGTATTCAATAAAATTTGTATCTATATCTCTAACCATGCACCAAAGTTCTATTTTAAAAACATTCATTACAGTATAACATGATAAATGCCAAGCTAATATAATATTTTCTTTTTATTTAGAAAAGTGCAACTGTTCAACCTAGTCAATCCATGGCCAGTTCACCGGGTTCTATTCTAGTTTTTAAACATCTAATTTTATAGGGTATACCTGAGCTGATTCTCGGCCTCGATCACAGTGTTTCTTGTTCTCAGTCGAGACAGTTTTCATTCAAAACTATGGATTTTGCGAGCACTAAAGCTTGTATGTAGTTATTGTTTCAAGAAAAGGATAAACACAGTTGGTTTCAATATTTACAAATTCTAAATAGCGTCCACCAGAGGCTATAGCCTTCTGCAGGGACGGGAAATGCACGAGCATTACGTAGAAACAATGCAATTCTCCCACTTGCCATATGTTGAATTAAAGTCGCTGCCTCCAAATTTCTGTACGAACTCACGATATACTTCACGAGCACAAACATCCCAAGTTTTGGCCATTTCTTTTAGGGAGATAGGCTGGGAAAATTTCCGCAGCATTAAACTGAAATTTGACTTCGCTTTCTTCCACAGAACTTTAACTTCTTCAGCTTCACTGTATATAAATTTGGTACCCCCATATCAATTTTCGTAGTCATTAATATTCATTGCTTTTGTGAATTATTAACTCAAACTAAATAATAAACTAGAGATTTCTCACCTACAACCGGGAGGCAATCTTTCCAGGATTACAGGAGAAGAATTAGGATATTCGGCAGTCACAAGCAGTTCCACAATCAGGTTTGAAAACTACAAGACATAAAGAGTGTACATGTGAACAAATTTTGGGTTATGAGTTGTATAGTAAAAGATCCTTAAAGAGTGTGTTACCATTTGCGTAGAAGCACTGAGCATTTTAATATTCCCATTGCATTGAACAGCATTATATAAGCATCTAACGACGGTTCCCTCAGCACGGGAAACATCTTTCACCTCTACAACATCCACCACCGTTTCAATAAGCTTGTGGTTGATTTCTCTGATTTCTTCAAGTAGCAGATCATTAGGCTGTATTAAGGCAATAAAAGATGGATGAGAAGAAACCAAAAGGAACATTTAATGAAATAGCAGAAATGATAGCAATTCTTCTACTGCAGGAGAAACATTAGTGAAGTTTTTCAATATCAGACTTCCTGGAATCTAAACATGAAATATACTATACCTCTTTTTTTAGTCTCTTGATCCTAGATGTTGCATTAAATTCCACTTGAGATGTCTGGCCACTTTCAAAATCAGCACTTCTGCAAAAAGCAGATGTCATATCATCAGCAGATATGGCCCTTAGTTGCCGCTTCATCCTTGTCTTCACGCATAACATGTCGAATTTCCCTTGTTCACAAGATCTAGTATCATCTGCCAAATCCTGGCCAATGATCCATCTTGATCCACATTGAAGAATGCTTCCAGGTTTCCTGTCGATTATACAGGTGACCGCATTGATATCCCGTACAGAAGCATGTAATGCTTTTCGTGACATTGACTTGACCTTCAACATGCAAGTGAATTAAATGTCATATGAAATACACAGAGATCTAAAAATCCACAGTTACAAACAGTACTGATAATGGATATCTTTGACGATAATAACTTTGCATTGAATTTTTAGCATCTAATGGATTGACATATCTTGATAATGTTAGCTATATAACACCTATGTTGGACATTAATCAAACTTTCCTCAAGGTTCCTAAAAGTAAATGATTTACGTAAACTTGATTTAAGTCATTTGACTTTATCTGTTTTTTAGCCACATCACAAATCTAGTTCTTCTGAGTTCTGTCCTCCCTCGGCATCATATTTTATCCTTTGTCTCTTTTCTGACTTTCTAATTATTCTATACAAACAAGATTGGAAGCTAAATTCCTAAACCTTAGTATTTAAAAAAAATTGTTTTTAACCCTTATCTTCTCCTCATTCTGGAAAATATCAAGTTTAAAACACATATTGACAACAATAACCAACTAACACGACTACACGATTGAAGATAAGCAATTCAATACATTCAAGTTTGCAGACACAGACTTCAATGGAAGTGAAAGTGTTCAAAGAGAAGAGTATTCAACAAACCGCTTCAACTAATCGCTGCACTGGGTCGGCTTTAGCACGTGACTGCTGATAGTCAACTGGACATGTAGACTCTGTGAGCAAAGGAGACTTCGGTAACTCCTGTGAAACAGAGACAGGGACTTGATTTTCACTTATGCTTTGTGACTGGAGCAACGACAGTTCAATAGGTGCCTGAGTAACTTTGTTTTTCTCTTCAATGGATAGTGGACTAAAGCACACAAGAATCTTCTCTTGATTTGTTGGTAAAGAAGATGGAGTTACTGGGGTCAGAGGAGAACGAACTGCAGACAGTGAGGCAGTGGATAGCAATGGTGTTGTAGATCTGGAATGTTTGGACGACAAATCCTTAAGCTCAAACTGTGTAGAGGAGTGTTGAGAGCTTTGAGGAGAAGCTCCCTGGTAAGGGGCAGAACTCAACTGCAACAATGGTCGATACTGTTCTAAATGTTGGCCCGATGAGTGATGCTTCACTAGCATTCTTTGATTGAATCCTGCAAACTGAGCCATCTTTGTCTCTTCATTCATTTTCTTTACCATCTGGTGCTTGTTTCTTTCAGTCAGCATCTGCTGCATAGGTCGCTTCAGGTTCTTCTGCACTGTTAGGTTTTGATCTTGTCGCCTGTTATGCTGAGATGCAGTCACAGTGGGATTTTGAGTAAGGGACCTGACAGTAAAATCTAAATTATTGAAGCTGTTCCCAGGCGAGGAGGTAAGCATCTGTTGAGTGCTAAACGTAGTATTGTGCTGAGGAATTCCAACAGAAGAAGGGGGCAACAGGCCTGAATCAAAACCAATTTGAGAAGGTAATGACATTCCCTGTTGTGCCTGACTAGGCGAATACTGTTGCCTAGATTTCATCAGACTACGTTGAAAAGTGTTCATTAATAACGACGAATCTGAGTTTTGTAACCCTGTCGCAGAGCCAAACTGAAACTGATTCATAGAGCTTCCAAGTGAGTTCAAGTTACCCTGCTGCATCAGTAACTGGGTTACACTTGTAGGTGTATTATTATGGAATTGATTCACTTGATTGATCTGGAGAATGTTCCCTTTTTGCTGCAGAGATTGAGTTCTTGAATGATTGCCAGATGCGTTTAATTGTTGATGGTGCTGCAGAGCAACCAGATTCTTGGTCCTACACCATTTAAGGCTCAAGACAATGTCATTTATAAATTTGTAAACATTCTCTTTGGGAGATTGCATAAGTTTAGTTTTTGGTAACTGTAGAAATTGTAATATATTTTTATAAAATAATTGATTTTTTTCAGATCTTGTTGCTGACTCTGCATCAGTTGCCTGCATCAGAGATTCAGGCATCTAACATCAGCAGCAAACCATTATGAAGAAGGTTCAGAAATAAACCAAAGTAGATGAGGTTGAATCAATTAAAATTTTAATGACGTGACCGGAAATATAAGAATCTATAAAGCTAATACCTGATGGTACGATATCAATGCTCTCTGAAATAGTATGAACATCTCAGAGGAATACATTCTATTCATCAACTGAATCTGCAGAATGAGTTACAGAAATTTATAGAATTAGTGAAGACAACCAAGTACAAGTTTGAACCACCAATCCTAAAACCCATGCAATCGGGGTGGGGAGGATTTGAATAAAGTAATCTGTAATTGTTCAATTATTAAAGACCATTTAGAGGAAAGAGAATGCAATTGTTAAAACAGCTCACAAAAAATTGGTGACGGATATGAAAAGGGGAGACAAAGAGAGTCAATGCTTGCGAGGTGAGAGAGAGGGAAAATAAATAAAGAAATGCTCAAGAAAACATTTGAAAAGCAAATAGAGCAAGAAAGCTTTAATTGATCAGAAACGTTGGATGAGATCATCAGGATTAAGCCAACGGGCAAATTCTAATATGAGGTTCCGTGAAAATGATCACATTTTATCTGGTCATTCTAGCCGATATGTAACTTGCAATTTTGTATGGGAAAATGAAAAGAGAAGAAGAAAGATAGGAGATCCTTCAGAAAATTTGAACTCTTATTTGTATAACTGATATTCAATTCAACTGGAAAAAATAGAAAATTCCTAGCCCTCTTTTCACTGTTTTCTGCTGTACGTGGCATTCAACTCCTATCTCCTATGAAAATCCTTCTACGTATAAACTTTTTAAGATTCAAGTATTTTTGAATTTGCAACAATTTAATTTACTGCTCATGTTGTAACATTTCTATCAAGATATGCTATTTCAGAATACAGACTTTTACTTCTCTACAGCAAGAGCATGAAAATTTACTGCTTAGGGGATGTTACAAGAACTAGTAATTATTATTTGTTAGGATTAAATTATTTTGTGGATTCTTCCATCCTCAGGAGAAGAGAGGACAACTATTCACACAAAATATTAAACCAAAAAAGATTCATTCAGGCAATCCATATACGTACAAGCCAAAAGAGACTGCAACAGATGGTGAAGAAAATTTAAAAAATGGACGTTCTTTATAGACAGTTGATTTCATTGGTTAGAAAATTACCTGCTTGAAGACTGGATTAACCCAATCAGTGGAATTTGTCAACATGAGTTGGGAAGTGGACTCTAATTCTGTTTCAAAAGAGAATATTGCAACATTAGATATATTCATATAAAAGAAAAAGCTGTAAAATGCATGTTTTACTCATACATCAATAAATGTGAACAGCCAAAAAAAGGGGTAAAAGGAAGGAACTAGATTGGACAATACTATAAATACAAATCCAAACAGAAGTTCAGTTGTTAAGGAATTGTACGCCCAACCAAATTAGATTCAATTAATATATTCTAATAAATAGAGGAGCCGATGAGCAACATGTCCACTAAATCTAGTGGATTTTCAAATCACGAAAGTGATCATTATATTTATTTGTTGTTGAAATATAAGTTTTCCCACTTATGACTTCAATTTTCTTTTAAGAGATAGTAAATTTAAATGCAACCCGCATTCATTTTCTTGGGTAACAATTGATAAGATTTGAATCAACAAGCCCTCTCATCAGTGTTTTTGAAGAGGAAAAAAAACACACAAACACACACACACACAAAAACCAATTAAAAGAATGAATTGAATCTTTGCTGCTCTCGTGTTTTCTTTTTTAATGTCTTCCTAGAAATAAAAATTCATGTACAGTGCACACGTACTGGATCTAGAAGTTCTCAATGTACCTTGCAAAAGCCCAAGAAATGCAGTTTGTAATTGTTCTACCGGCTTCTGCTGATCAACTAGCATAGGATTTGGTGGTACACCATTAGTCCCTGCATCACTCAGTGTTTCCAATGAGTGCCACATCTGCATAGGTTTAGATATCTGCTGCAAACTTTTCTCTGATGTCATTTGACCTTGATGCTTAAGGACATTGAATTGTTCATGATGCTTCATTGTTGAAGAATCTAAATGATATCCATTCTTTTGCTGTTGTTTCTGCAAAACAAAACCAGTATTCTGTTTCTGCTGGAGAAATGATAATTACTTAATCACGTTAAAATTCAAATCAAACTGGGCAGGAGAGAGACAAGAGAATCATTTGTCCCAGCCAGACAGGATGACACAATTCTGACTCCACTGATAATGTAGAAAAAGAGATACCTGTACAGGCCACTGCTGTATTTGATTACTATGAGAGATATTGAATTGTGCTGACAGTGACCGAGTATTTGGGTGTGCTGTGTGATTATGGAATTGGTGCTGATTTGATTGTGAGACAATATTACATGAAGTCTGACTCTGAGAAAATTCTGCATATATATTGGGCAAAGTACTTCGTTGCGAACAATGTGCTAGTGAATATATCATGTTATCTGTAAAAAAAGGTACATAAAGTTACATGATTCTAAATTAAGATGTGAAATTAAGAAATGACTTTAAAACTGAAGAGCTGGGATGTTAGATGATCAGACTTTCGTTTTATTTCATGGAAATTTACATTATAAATGACATATCTAAGTTGTTTTGCATGAAGGGCTATCCTTTGTATCATGAAGAAATTCTATCCATCATATGATTTGAGAATGCTTAATCACATGGCACTATGGAATTCCTCTCTAAAATCTCCTGGTTCATGGCTTTACAAGTGAAGGAAGAAACCAAATAGTGACCTGAAGAAATTTTAAGAAGAAAGGAATATAAATACAAGAAAAATTAGCACGTCATATTGAACGAATGTTAAAACCCTGTTGGAATCTCTGTTATGAACCAAAGGTTGTTTTTCTAGATCAAATGTATTCTTTTACTTCAAGAAACTGTACCACTTTTTATTTTTAGCTAGATTATAGGTTTGCAACACATGAGGAGCATTGACCAGGCAAAATTAGCATGCTATCATATCAGTTTCCTAATGATATTCTCTTTTGTGTCAGTCCAGTTTGCAACCAAGTTTCTGAAGTAAATATTATGTTTGCTTCTTCTTGATATCAATGTTCTCCTATGCATTTATATTTCTCTTTTTTCATAGATTCATCAAGGACCATAAAAAGTTAAGCAGAATTGTATTTGTAAAATGGTTCACATATGAGATTCTTAATGATATTTTCTTTTGTGTCTGTCCAATTGGATACCGAGTTTCTTTAATAAATAATCTGTTTGCCACTTGTTGATAGACATGTTTCCCTTTTCATTATATTGCTTCTGTCATTAATCCTTTGAAACCATAGAAAGTTAAACAGAGATGCATACTTAATGGACTCAATTCTATTACTACTCTTTTCAGTATGTCAAAAACTAGGAAGAAATTTTACATCTATATCAGTGCAGCAGTTATAAAATTAGGTTAGTGGCATGGGAACTTAAAAATGAGAAATATAAAAATCTTTCCTTTAATTTATTCATAAAAAAACTCATCAACTCTAGAAGCTGAACAATATTATTTTGTTCAAGAGTGAATTCTTTGAGCAAGTAAAATCTCATGCTATGACTATCAGACAGTACAACTCAACTCCCTCAAAAGATTGGGACAAAATGTGCAGAATTATTAATTTTTTAGTAAGATATATGAATAAAATACTTCATTATTTAATTTTCATAGGCCAATGTTTTTATTGTTACCTGAAGCAGAGTCCATAGGCTTCCAGTTCCGGCTAATGAGGGGCATAATATCTGACTGCCAAAAGATAATGTAAAAACTAAGTTATAAACGGCTAAAGCCATGAAGAAATGTTGTGATAAGTGAAAACATAAATATGAAGCAGTTGTGAATGGAGAATTTCATCTTCCTATGCTATGTACAAATTTCAATCATGCATCGTAATCCAATTATTATTCAAATAGAAATTAATAACATAGCCAAGAAATGTTACAGAAAATTATCGCTAACATTTTGTTTGATAAGAAAATAAGTCTAAAAATGTTTGATAATAAGGCTAAATATTACTTCCTTCAAAGGATCACAAGTTTGACATTTCATGGCCATAAAAGTTCTGTTCAAACAGAAGTTTTGTAATTCTGATATCAATCACTACAACTATGTAAATAAATACGAAATATTTCATTGATTTCAATTAAAGAAAAAAAAAATCATGATCTTTGCAAATGAGCTTAATGAAGTACCATCATAATTTTCATATAAAGTAACCTCTTTTAATCCTATCAAGTTAGGTCACAAGGAAAATCTGTATCCATCATGTATCCCGTTTGTTCATCACCCCACTCTTTATGGTAGCCTGCGTCACTAACACGCTGACCTTGAATGTGATGGTTTGATACCTCAGGTGAGTTCCAAACGCTTATCCCAAATACTGTTTATAGAAAAGTAACGACGTGTCTTTCTCTCATATGATTTGAAGTTAAAGTATATATACTTGGTTGAGAAATTATTTACTCCAAGTATTTCCTAATGTCAAAGTTTTATAAAATATCTATGGCCTAATAGTAGCTCAATATTTTATGAACATCATGCACCTTTCTAGAAATGCAGGACACTTCTACCAAATCAGTATCCTAAAAATATTGTAATGTGACAAACAGCAACCTACATAGTTTTAGAGATTTCTTCTTCCACCAAGCGTAGACATTCTAAAGTTCAGTGCTCATTCTTTTATAGCTCTAAAATCGTACTTTATGAGAGTTATCAGTTATCATTAGAAGGAAAACAACAACATACTAAAGCTTCTTTCAATAAATTTGGGGTTTGCTACTTGAATCCTAATTAAGACAAACATCTCTCCACATATCTTCTAAAATATATGGGTGTGCTTATGATCCACTAAATTCATCCTTAATAGTTGTTGCTTCTCTGTGGTAAATAATAGTTTAAAATTTCCCTGATATGTCCATTTGATCTTGTAAAAACATCCTTTATCGTTTTACCTTCTCCGTGGTTAAAATCAACTAATTCATAGTTCTAAAATTTCTCTGATACTTGAAGCATATCTAATTGAAAAAACATTTCTCAGTTATCCTAGGTGGAAAAGATCAATCTAACTCATATTGTGTCTACAACAAAAGAACCTTAAATAAATACATTAAACTGATGGCAAGGGACAATGATCATAAGGTATGACTAAAAACACCAAAACAAAATTAGAGAACAGATGGAGAAAACAAGGTACCTGTGTTGCTGCAACTTGATGGTTCTCCAAGTTCACTGACTTATTCTCTTGATTTAGATTATTTAAGTTAGATGATGACCCAGGCACCCCCTCTTTCCTCATTCTGCACATGATAACAAGATGTTCTAAGTCCTTATCATTATATTCTGTTCATCAGCTATATTAGGAAAACGCTTCACACGGAACAAACAAAAATATCAAAAAGGAAAGAGGGCAAAAAAAATCAGAACTATAAACTATAAGGCTATCAATTCTTGAAGGGCTACATGAAGGACAGAAAGAATGACGAGTAAAAGAGACGCTAGGTTTGTTTGATTATGATTCTTTGAGTCAAAATCCTTAGAACTTCAAGTTAAAATTCATTCCTAGAGAACTTATCTTTCTTATTATGCTAACTGTGAAAGGTTCCAACATTAGTTAACCAACTCTAAAGGTCAAAAACTCATTTGAAAGCATAGGCTGAGATGATATAGCAGTGGCTGAGAGTAAATACTATTTCAAGATCCCGGACCTTGGGCATCTGGGTGAGCAGAATTATTAGCAAAACATTCCATTAGCTATGTAGACTCGAACAAAATTTTCACCTCTTATAATGGTAATTGGTAAATTGCCCTCTTTGTAACAAAATTTACATCTATATACGGACGAAGCTAACTCTTTATCTCTCAACATCCATATTGTCTTATGTGTAACATGTAAGGAAAATTTCTTAAGTAGACTAAGTCATTCAAGATGAACGACATATGGCACGTAAAAATATGATCAAATCAACTAAAAATTGGACCATAAAAGTTCAATAAAGCAGGCTCTATTTTGTTTAGAAAGATCTCATCTACAAATGACTATCCAATTTAAGAACATGCTATAAGTTTATTGATTGCGTAAACCATGTATATTCACTTCATTTAGATTCACATCAATTTTGTTAATGTGCTGATACTGCCTATCATTTCACTTTTATCAGACGTGAAATGGACATATTTTGGGGTGTGGGGAAGAGTTACTCCATGCTTGATGTCTACTTTTGTCCTCAATGGACATATCTAGGAGGGCAGGGAGGGAGGATTCCATGGCCTGGTATCTACTTTTCTCCCCAGAAGAAGACAGACCTTTGGCATTCTAACAGAAAGTCGTAAACTGAATTTGACACTTGCAATTTGAAAGGCATCTACATATGTGACTGACCAATCTCTGTTTGTGTTTATAAGGTTGCACCTTACAAGGTCAACCAATCTTGATAAACCAAGAACTGAGTTTCGCTTTGCCAAAGATCCTCCCGCACTGGCAGATGGGAAGAATCAGTTCGTCCGTCATAATTATCTACTACTTAAACATAAATTAGCTGAATAGTTTAATATCTAACAGCAATTCCAGCAATCTAACTACTAGGTATGTGGCAAATGGAAAAATAATAGGACCAAATTAAAACAAAATATAAAATACTGTTGACAAATCCAAAACACCACGAAAGTACGGTAAAATCTGGAGCTCAACATGATGCCAAAAAAGAACACTTCAAAAATCCACGGCCCAACACATCACAACAAATTAGTTAATAATTTATTTTTCAGCTGAAAACCAGCAATCCAACTTCGTCACAACGCTGGACAAGAAAAAAATTATTACAGATAATGTGAATCCTAAACTCGGCATAAATACTGGGATTGTAAAATTAGAAAAACTTATATTTACATTTGCTACAGTCTACATGCACCTAATCAGAAATCAACAAAAGACAGACATGAAATAATGGCATATGCAAATTAGCCATAAACCAGGCTAGATTATTTTACATTACTGGACAAGTCAGAGCTGAAATTCACATCTTAAGCAACATGTAATCCTAACTTGGTAAAAACAAACATAAGTAATAAAGAGAACAAAAAAGAAATTCATTGCACATTCCTAAGTTATGAAGTTCAAAAGGATCTATGTCCGGGCAAGAGCTGCCATTTACTAAATGGGTCCCCTTAGGGTTTTTACACTCTCTAGGAACATAAAATCAAACACGCGAATTTATCACATCTGCAATATTCATGCAAGCAAAGATGTAATATTCCAAATCCGCATCAAATGGATTAATATACCTCAAGAAAACGAGCAAGCGATAGTCTATAATCCCTGGTGCAAAAATGGATTGATGTTAAGCACATTTCAAGATGAATCTTTTGAATTAGGAATTTTCCCCATGTAGGGGTATCATTCAGAAAAATGTTGGTTTTAAACAAATTTAATTGAAATAAATCAAGACGAAATAATAAAAAAGGAAAAGACTTACGCGGGAAATAATTTATGTAAATAGTCAAATAAAATCGAATCAAGAAGACAAGAGACCAAAGAAACAAATCTTGCTACCATCTAAATTAGCACAAAATTAAGAAGAATCAGATTTTTGTAAAGAGAAAAAATTATGCATGGATGACACTTGTAATTCAAATCAAATTAAATAAAAAGAATTATACTAAGAAAAGTATGCATGCAACGTTAATACACTTGGAATCAATATCAAATCAACAAAAAATTACCCAATATTGGTGGCACCGATAGCATCGTCGGGCAAGAGTTCTATCAAATCATCGATGTTGAAGCTGGGTTCAATTTCATTTGCTTTTCCTTTCCCATCAGCCATCGGAGCAAAACTTTTTCAAATTTTTATAATACAATACGTATGAAAATATTTTCAAGAATTGAGGATGAACGAGGTAAAAACACGATAATATCTAGATAGAAATTAAAGAAATTGCAAAATGAGATGCCGAGTGATCTCGGCGTGATTAGGTCTTTAATCTATCATATCTACGCATACTTAGTATCTATGTATGGCCCCGTATGTATGCTGTTTGGGTGACAATTTAGTACATTAAATCCGAATGTTTGTGGGTTTTTGTGTGTGTATTGCCTGTTATAGAGAGAAACGGCAGTTTCGAAGAGGAAATCTGTAGAGAGGGTACGTTATGTCATGGGAAATCTTTAAAGTCCCTATCCCCAAACCCCAGATGAAGTTGATGAATAATGCTATGAATAAAGATTTTTTTTACAGAATTTATACAGAAAGACATTTGTCTTTTTGTAATTGGTTATTATCAAAAACAGTTTTTGACAAAATCAAATCACAGGAAGACAAGTGTCTTTCTGTACCAATTCTGTTAAGAAAAATCTATACTTGCAGATTAAATGACCCTGGATCTTGTTATTTTTTAGAGAAACCCCTCCCATACCAATACCATAAGTTTATCCATCAACAAATTTATATGTCACACTCTGAATGTTTAATATAAGATGAGCACTGATACTCCAATTATCATGTCCAAGCCATTAACTTAACTTTGAGACAATCTAAGCTCATCTTACCTACTTTCTATTGCGTCCACAAAATTCAAACATGTAACCTCCTCTTAAAAGAGATTTAAATTGAACCCTGGTATCGATTGATATACATATAATTTACATCATAGTTTACATACACATGATATGATAAAATATGATTGTATTAGAAATTCTTCTATTTAAAAAAAATAAAAAAAAATCGTCATCGCTCTCCTTTTGATAACCCCACAATTTTATATTCTATTTGGAAATGAGTTATTGTACTGCAATTTCTTGATATTATTGAATTGGATCTGATCGGTTCACTATCAAAAGAAAAAAAAAATGCCATAATTCAAAATATACTTTTCTTTAAAGAAATCATAGATAAAATTCCATCACTCAAAGTATAGATCTTGGGAAGGCTTGATCTCGTAGATCTTCTTCAATACCTTCTTACTTAATGCTAGTTGCTAAATGAGAAATAGCGCAAGGTGGTTTGCTTGGGTCAGCCATGAAAGCCTATTCTTGTGAATTTTTCATTTTCTCGAACTTGTGATCTCAAATTATTTGAACACAATTGGCTATTTTCTATTAGGTAATTACCACCACAATTTTTGTTTATTACGTTTATTTATAATCACACCTTAATTGATATATGTTTTTATAAATATACCACAACAATTTTATAATTAATTTTTTTTTATAATAATTCGCAGCATACATAATCATAAATTTCGGGTAAAATATTCTTATTTGATGAATTCCAAGATTTTTTGTGTGGTTGAATTACTTTACTTTTCAAGTATCAGATTCTGCATTTTCTAGCATCACAATTTAAGTGGTAATTTTTGTGAGTTTTAATGTTATGTGTATGGTTATAAGCACTTCTCAATTCATGTGTATTTTTCTATATCAATTTCACACATTTTATTGCCATTTTTCTCTCTCTCATCATGCAATTACGTTGAGTTATTTCAAAATTATGGAAGTGGGGTGGGAGTTGAGAGAAATTTTGTGTTCGAATAGAATGTTTGAATTCTATTTAAACCACTCCCTCCAATTCACTTTAATAACTTGTGAGTCGGGTCACCCACTTGAACTACACATGACCAATATATTTTAAACATTTTTCACTTGCACATGACCAGCTTGAACCGAACCACAAGTGATAGCAAATATCACACATTAGATCATTCTCAAGGTCTATCTCACGAGGATTCATATGACAAATAGATCATCCAACCAGCGAATCATATCAAAGCTTGCAGTACTACAAACAGTGATATATAATAGCCCTACTAGAGGAACATTACATCTCTCTATACCCCAAACTCATTTTCGAATATTAATTCAAGTATTTTCGATCGCTCTAGTATTTATGAAATATACTTAAACCCCAAACATGAAGGTGTCTTAAATGGGTTTCCTTTCCATCCAAAGTTCAAAAGGAGTTTTTGGAACTGTCTTACTAAGAACCTTGTTTTGTAAATGCGTAGAAGTCTTTAATGCAAACATCCATAAAAAAATGGGTAAAGACGAATTTCTTAACATACATATAACCATTTCTATTAGAGTATGATTATGCCTTTCAACCACACCTCTGTTGTGGTGTGCCTAGTATAGTGTATTGAGAACATATATCACGTCTGTCAAGAAATTTAGCAAGTAGACTAGGTATTGTCCAGTTTCATCATACCTTCCATAATGTTCACCACCTCTATCAAATCTAATAATTCTTACATTTTTGTCTAATTGTCGTTCAACTTCATTGAAAAAGATTTCTAAATCATATACAACTTGAGACTTTCATGCAGCAGATAAACATAACCATAGCGTGAAAAGTCATCAATAAAGGGGATAAAATTCTTTTCTCCACCAAAAAATGGAACATCAAAAGGCCCACATAAATCAGTGTGTATTATCTCAAGAAACTATGTGTTTTTTGTGGCTCATTTCTTTATATGTTTGGTTTGTTTACTCTTAATATAATTGACACAAGTTCCAAGATCACTAAAATCCAAGTCATGCAGGATTTTATTCTTTACTAATCTTTCTATCATTTCCTTAGATATATGACCCAAACATTTATGTCATAAATTAGCAAACGTTCATTCAATAAACTACGTTACGTTTAGTACCAACATTATGATGTAGGGTTGAAAGAGTCTTGGTAAAAGGGTTATCGAGCTTTTATTTATATAAGATATCATAAAGAATAGCGGAACTGATAAGAAGATTTTGTTTAAACAAACTTAAACAACCATTTCCACCATTAAACAGTGAAATCAAGATTCGACAAAGAAACTAAATTACGAGAAATAGAAGGTACATAGAGAGTTTGAAATAAATCTAAATGATATCCAATATCTAAAATCAAATGATAGGTTCAAATGGCTTCAACTGGAGTTTTGACTCGATTTCCCATAAGGACAAACTTTTCATTTCAATTTATGGTTTGGACTGAAAAGGATTACAGCATTGTATTAGTAATATGAGTGGTACATCCAGAAGACTTTTGCCAAATTGAATCCGAAACATGCATAAGAAATAATCTTACCTTTACATTCGAACCATTTCTTCCATTTTAGGCAGTCCCTTTTATGGTGCCCAACTTTGTGATAGAATGTCATGTATCTTTCTTGTGTTATTTATTGTGGATTTAGGCAAAAGACCTATTCATCTTTAGTGATCCTTGCTTAATGCCCTTTCTAGACATTTTCTTATATTTATCCTTTAAAGTATTATATTTCATTTAGAATAGACCATACTTAGGAGACAAGGAGTTGATGATAAACTATACTAGAAAATTCTTATCTACAGTCATCCCAAAAGTCTTAAGTCTTGCTACAATGTTACTCATTTCAGTAACATGTTCATTTATAGTATGAGAACCATCAAATTTCGTGGTGGTAGAGGGACCCATCAATGCGCCAGCAAGTGACTTGTCAAGTTTTTGGGAACATTCTTCCACAAAGGTCATATATTCCTCAGCAGTCTCAGTTTTTGGAATAGTAGACTTGACATTTTTTGCTAAAGTCATAAGCATAAATATTAGGCTTAATTTGTTTGACCTTTCTCAAACCTTATGGAAAGATCTTTTATCAGTAAGTTTAGTAGGTTTCTCAACTTGAGGTTCCAAGTCTAAATCCAAAATGCCTAAGTTGAATTGGACTTGTTCTCACCAGTCAGAGAAATTGAGCCCATTGAACAACGGTACAAATGAAGCATGTGAATGCAGTGAAATGGGAACAAATACGGCAAAATATAAAATGTTCTAACATTAATGTTTTAAATTTAGATTAAATATTTAAGTTCTTTTTCAGATAACAATAAATATATGTTGTAGTTTTCCTTTGGGTGATACTACGTTATACCATCATAATAAACATAATGATATTAATTTAATTTAACTTAATTGGTAATTAAATATACACCAATCAAACATGTTTGTCATCTTTGGATGTATAAAACACATCTAGCTAAGTATATTAATTAACCACGATCATGTTCAAGATTAATAAAATTAACTGATCAACTTTTGAGCGATCCATAATAATTTTATAATATATGAACATCAATATACTTTTGATAATAATAATAATCATAATGTCATCTTCATTTATAAGCATAAAATTATTAAGAGTAATTGACAATTAAATTATGTGACTTAGTATTCAAAATACTATAATGTTTGGCCAATTTGATGACTAACAAACAACATTAATCGAAGATTAATTCCATAAATAAAACATTTATCGCTTAATGTTTATTTTCAAATTTACATATTCTTGTTTAGCCAACAAATCCATAATAAATCCATCACTTGACCATTTGAGGAATAATCAAAATATATGTTGGTAGTCAGAGACACTAATAATCACATTTAATTATCATTCATAGAAACCTGGAATCCCATATATTAATTTCAAAATTCTTATCCAGTGCAGTAAAGTACCACTAATATCTTTGCTCCATTAATTACGATACTGTGTGTGTGCGCGCGCACACACTCCTACTATTATTCTTGAAAATTGAGGCCTTAGACATAATGTTTGACCAAAAGCCAAAATTTATGAACCATTCTACAGTGATAGGAAGGCCCCTGTTTGAGCAAAATAATTCACATCACTCTTAGTTAGTAAGAGATTATTATCTATTTTATTCAGTTAAGTTGATAACGAAATCTTTAGCCAATGAATACTCTAAAATCGAATAGGATATGATTGGATCATCGATTATAGTGGATCATATTAATAGTGGAATGAAAGATATGATTGATAATCGAGATTGACACACTTCCATATCTCGTAATTGCTTGGATAATATTGATGAAAGGATTTTAATTTCATGATAAATGTACAAGTTTGATTTTGTCATATCACGTGACATTTTCTGTCATATGTAATGTTTTGTCACATGTAATGTCCTGAAATATTGCTAGATGTCAATATAGGATAACGACTGTGAATTGATGATAAATTAAAATAAGTTGTTTTACTTTATCGATTTTGATTAAATTAAAATAACAATTCACGTTGTTAGATATCGTGATTGGAAATCTAATGGATCACACACAAAAGGAGAACTAAAAGATTGAAATTCACCAATTAATTAATTTAACAAACGTTGGATAAATTAATTAATTTGATTGATTATTAATATGCTCGAATTAATTAATTTGATTAATTAAACATTGGACCGAGTTAAATTTAAAAGATGGGTCAAGCCCGTTTAGGCTTATATGAATAAACTGCTAGGGTTTGTAGAGAATTTTCATTGTTCTTGCTAGCACAAGAAAAGAAAAATCCTGGTTCTCTCTCAATCTTGTTCTTTGTGTGGATTTCTATTGGAGGTTGGACAATTTGATAGCTGTGGGTGGCAGATCAAGATTGTTGGAACTAAAAATAGCAAAGGAGTTTGTATAATTCAAGAAAGTTAGATTTTCTATCACAATTTCTATCTAAACACAAAATAGATTGTTGATGGGAATTAAAATTTGTTTTATTTTTCGTTGTGCATGTTTAAGTAAATTTCCAATGGTTACGTTGTGGTAGAGGGCCAAGAGTCCTATATGGAATGAAGGCAGAGATACTTGGACAACCTTTTACAATGGAGCTGTTATGGACTTATGGTTGGTAGGTGGCTGAGAAAAGATGAAAATAGCCCATGCCCTTGTGGAAGGTTCCTTTTCCGATCACCACTGCTACATTTAGGGATACTTTCTGCAACTTGGAGATTGTTGGAGAAAGAACACTCGCCAGCATCTCTGTTCGGTGTTCTTCATAGCTTGGAGAGTGGGAAATATTAGATAGTATTAAATGGAAGGAGTATTTATAACATTTGATAGCCTTTGAAATGTCCAGTGTTGTTATAATAGTAACTATTTTGAAAGCAATAATTGTTGACCTAATTTATATTGTTAAATGAAGTTAAACTATTCAACAATTTGTAATTTCTTGATTGCACAACACTTTTGTAAGATATCAACATTCAATTTTTATTTTATTTTTATTTTTTTGAAATATAGTATGTTGCACATGCGTGATTGTTGACTATGAAGCATATAGATTTTGGTCAAATCTGTAGATTTTTTTATTTTATTTTTTTTATAATTATAATTGGCTTCACTATAAACAATGTTGGTTTTGAAGTTAAATAAGTTATTATTATTATTATTATTATTATTATTATTATTATTATTATTATTATTTTTTTTTGCATGGTGGCGGAAATATAGGTACGCTCTACAGTATCATGTTCTCCACCATCAACAGCATTTTGCTCCATTTATTGACCACCTGAAGTGGCAGTATTTCGATTTAGATTTAGGAAATCGAAAAAGTCTTCTCAGCCACAAATGATGGGGTCGAGAAGTAAACTCTCCTTCATGACACGGGAATGCAATAGTATATGACTAAAGAGTGCTTTTGGAATGTAGAATTTCCACCATATGCATTTTCAGCAGCTCCTTGATTTGTGGACGAAGTGTACCATCCTTGACACTCTTTTTGATTATGGGATATGTTGGAAATTTACTTAATCATGCACAGCGAAATTTAAACTATATTTCAATTTTCACCAAGGATCTGTTTTATATTTAGATAGAAATTGTGATAAAAATTATTCATTTATTGAATTCTGCTAACTCATTTGTTTTTATTTAATTTAAACAATCAAGATCTGCAATTCACAGCTGTCAATTGTCCAGACTCCAATGAAAATCCACACATAGAACAAAATTGAGAGAACCAGTGTTTTTACTTTTTTGTGTTAGCAAAAATATGATTTTTTTCTCTACAATTTTCAAATCCAAGAAGCTAATTTATATAAGCACACACGGGCTTAGCTCATCTCATAGCAAAATCCGGTTCAATAGTTAATTAATTCAATTAATTAAATTCGATCCATAAATTAATTAATCCAATTAATTAATTATGACTATTAATAAGCAACACAATTAATTAATTATCGGACTCTTATTAATTAATTAATTGGTAATCTCATTCTTCTAGTTCCCATTTTGTAAGTAACTCATTAGGTTCCTAATCATGATGCCTAACGACATTAATTATTATTTTAATCTAATCAAAATTGATAAATTAAAACACCCCTTCTAATTTATCACTAATTCACACTCGTCGTCCCAAATTGACATCTAACAATGTGTTAGGGTAATACATTTGAAGAAAAATGTCACGTGGTATGACAAAAGCTAACTTATTCGTTTACTGTGAAATTACAATCATTTCATCAATATAATACTATCAATTACAAGATATGGACATGTGTCAATTTCAACTATCAATCATATCTTTCATTCCACTACTAAGTCAATGTAAGTTGAAAACTCCTTTTCGACTTGTGAGTACACCTTGCTGAATTATCGATCATATCTTTCATTCCACTGATTTTTGGTGTCCATCTAGAATTATAAATCTAAATTGTGCTCGTCGTTGGTTTATTATGTTTATTGATGATTGCATGAGAGTCACTAATGATGTGAGCACAAAGTGGATGGATATGTAAAGAGGTATAAAGCACGATTGGCAGCTAAATGACACTCTCAAATATATGGAGTTGATTATCTGGAGACATTCACTCCCTGTGGCAAAGATGATTATAGGCATGATTCTCTTATCCTTAGCACCTAATATCGAGTGGCCTCTACTACAATTTTACGTAGAAAATGCCTTCTATGCTGAATCAAGAAGACTCTATATGGGTTGAAACAATCTCTACGAGCATAGGTTGAGAGGTTCACATAAACAATAAAGAAATTCACACAAAAAATTCAAACAATAAACCTTTTTCATAAGAAGGTCAAAATATAATAAAGTTAAAATTTTAATTATGTATGTTGATGATATTATTGTAACTTGTGATGATCTTTGAGAATTGGGAGACTTTGGAAGAAGCTGGTAGCAAAATTCGAAATTACGAAGTTAGGGGAAACTCCAGCACTTTATGGGAATCGAGGTGGCATATTCCAAGAAGGTATATTCATCTCCCAACGAAAAGGGATATAATGCAAGACATAGGGATGCTGAAGCGTAGGCCTTCAGAAAATCAATTGATGAGTAATGCAAGCTAGAAGAAGAATCAAAAGATGCACTGGTAGAAAGGGAAGATATCAAAGGCTGTTGGGAAAACTAAATGTGTGTCTCATACCTGTCCACACATAGCTAATGCGGTATGTATAGTTAGCTAGTCAATTCATGCACTCATGGAAAGAGTAACATTTATAGGTTGTATACATGATCCTGAGAACTATAAAGATGCTGACTAGGGAAGTTCCATAGTGAATAGAAAATCAATATCAGGACATTGCATTTGTTTTGGGAGGAAAATTCCATCTTGGAGACGTAAGAAGCAAGTAGTGGTGGCTATTTAGAACTCCAAATAATTCTAGACACCTTAGCGGCACTAAGACATAAATATTGGATGACTAAAGTATACTTCAGATTTTTAGTCTCATTTGAGACCCATTTTCGACATAGGAAACATTCGATTTGGAAAATGATATCTGAATAAAAGTTGTAGCTCTTTGAGTTATCTTTCCAACGCACTTTGAATTACCTCAATCGGATATCGGGAGAAGAAGTTATAATAGAAACACTGAAAGCTGTGCAGTGTCAACCGGACTACAACCGGTCGACCGAAAATTCTCGTTTTTCTCTAGAATTTAAATATTTATTTTCATCAATTATTTTCTCAAAGAACCACCCACGTTTTTGGCAATAAAAATCCCACTAAATTGAAGCATTTAACATCAAACATAAATGGCACCCATGTTTTCTCTCTTAAATGAAATTTGACCCTTCATTTACTTTAAGTTATGGGATATTTACCGATAAATAGAGACCTCATTTCACTCATTTTTTCTCACACCAAAAGTAAAAACTTTTACATACTAAAGAAAGAGTTTCCAAGAGAGAAAAAGAGAGGGAGGAAAACTATTTTTCCTAAAAGTTTAAGAAGTGTTTTCAAGCATCAATTCTCAACGATTTTCAAACATCCAAGGAGTGCATTTCTTTCAACATTCAAGTTTCATCGAAATTTTCAATCCAACTTTTCAAAGTTTCAAAAGCATCAATCAAGGTAGGTAGAGGTACAATGTGTTTAATCGTGTTAAGTTATAAGTTTCGATTCATGTTAATGTTTGTATGTCAAATGATACTCCGGTACGGCATATCCCTCTATGTTAATGGTTGTATGTCAAATGGTACTCCGATACGGCAGACCCCTCTATGTTGAAGAAATGTTCGTATCTCAAATGGTGCCGTCGGGTACGACATATCCCTTCATGTTAAATGGTGCTTCCGGGTACGGCATGTATGAAAAGTTATAAAGTTAATGTTTGAAATGTATAGCTTGATCACGAATGCACCTATAACACCTATTGAGTTTTTCAACTCACGGGTTAATCCCATCTCTACAGATTGAAGGAATTCTACCTCGGGCATGGATGGAGGAGAAGATGGAGAGTGATGCAACGAGCCCATGGATATCCGGTGAATAAGTGATTTGGATTTATTTTTATGAAATGTTTTCCAATGTTATTTCTTTAAAGTTTTGAATAACGCAAAATGCGAGAACAAGTTATGTTTTCTTCAAATAAATTACATTTTGTTGTTTTGAAAAATGATTCAGTATTTTTCTTTAAAGTATTTGAAGTATTGTTATTTAAATTATTATCCGAAGATGTAAGCTTCCGCTAAAATGTATACAATTGTTACTAAACCACCGATTAAGCTAAGTAAAGTAAGTAGCGTTCCGGTCCACTAGGGGTCGGGGCGTTACAGCGTGGTATCAGAGCAAGGTTTAGTCGGTTCTGTAGACCAACTATGTTTTTTTTTTTTAAAACAAAAGGAAAATGAAAAGTTTAAGGTATTCCATGGGATCGTGCATCCATCCATCAATCTCATCCTATTGCCCAGGTATGTTCATGTTTAAAGTTAATGATTATGTTTATGTTATCATGCTTTGATATGATTTAGAGATGTGTTATTTAAAGATATGTAATGGACTTGGGCAAAAGCTAAGGGCTTAAAGGGAATTGCATGATACGAAAGTTCAAATATTTGCATGTTTTTTTTAAGCAAAGAAAAAGTATGATGTATGTGAAAATGCAACAGATATGGCTCGTAGAACGGCTAGGGCATATAGAGAAGCATTGAACCGTATAATTGCTATTCATTCCTATGAAAACTATGTAACTGATCCGACCCGACCGCTTAGCGAACATGTGTATGACATTTATGAGAGATGCATGACGGCGGTTAATGCTGGTATGGAGATCACGCATATTGAGGCCATAAATAACCTCGTACACTCTCTCCACCTCAGTGGGGAGATATGGGAGTCACGGTTAGGAATGAAATGTTAGAAGGCAACCCAAACCTGTTCGAGTTTGAGAGGTATTGCCATGCCTTGATTGATTTGTGGGATGATGTAATCCATGAGGAGCCTGAGGAGGAACCTTTGGCTGAGGAAGAAGATCTTGAAGAAGAACCCGATTATGATTTAGAGAATGATCCTGAGCCTGAGCCACAGGTTGAGATGGACATAGAGTCCGGACCTGAGGCGGAAGACTCCTCCGAAGATGAAGCTCCACCAAAGAAGATCCGTAGAACTTATAGGGATTAGATTTAAATCCTTGAAATGGCCCGCGCAAACCAAAACTTGATAAGAGACCTCCTCCGAGCGGTTCAAGATCTAGGTAGGCAAAACCCGAACCAAGCTCAACCCCTACCACTAGCTCCTAATGTTCCAAACCATGCTTCAGTGGTCGAGCAATTTCGAAGGCACAAGCCCCCTA
>NW_019268432.1:213920-214220 GCF_002742605.1 Olea europaea var. sylvestris
TGCAAGTCACTGGTGCGACTCAATGTCAAGGACAAGGACCCCTGAGCAACAAGCAGAATTGACTTGTGAGCAATTCAAAGGGGAAGTAATGGACAAGTACTTTCCCTAGTCCTTGAGGGATCACAAAGAAAGTGAATTCCTCCAACTCAAGCAAAAGACTATGTCCCTGACTGAGTATGAGAGGAAGTTTGATCAACTTTCAAGGTATGCTCCACATCTAGTGGATACGAAGATAAGAAAGTACATTAGAAGTTAGTATTCTTTCGGGCAACCCTTTGAATACTGATAGAATAGCCAAGT
>NW_019268432.1:214230-237590 GCF_002742605.1 Olea europaea var. sylvestris
GATTTTACAAGCTGAGAAGATGTTGAGAAAAGAAACATGTCAAGGATATATAGTAAGTATCTCAGGAGGGAAACAAGAGACGATAAGGGTTTAAGATGTACTAGTAGTATGGGAATTCATAGATGTGTTTCCAGAAGATCTATCTGGTATTCCACCAGATAGACAAGTGGAATTCACCATAGACCTAATTCCCGGGGCGGCACCAGTATCTAAGGCCCCATACCGAATGGCCCTAAAGGAACTACAAGAATTAAAGAAGCAGTTGCAAGAACTCCTAGATATGGGCTTCATACGACCAAGCGTATCTCCATGGGGTGCGCCGGTGTTGTTTGTAAAGAAGAAAGATGGAAGCATGAGGATGTGCATCGATTATAGGGAGATAAATCAATTAACCATCAAGAATAAGTACCCACTCCCGAGGCTCGAGGATCTGTTAGATCAACTGAAAGGAGCTAAGGTATTTTCCAAGATCGACTTACGATCGGGATACCATCAACTGAAAGTAGAGACAATGGATATACCTAAGACAGCTTTTAGAACTCGATATGGACACTACGAATTTACGGTGATGCCTTTTGGGCTAACCAATGCACCTGCAGTGTTCATGGACCTGATGAATCGAGTGTTTCATCGATACTTTGATAAGTTTGTCATAGTCTTCATCGATGACATTCTGATATATTCCAAAAGTAAGGAGCAACATGAAGAGCACTTGAGAATAGCCCTAGAGGTATTACGCAAGGAGAAGTTGTATGCCAAATTCAAGAAGTGCGAGTTTTGGCTTGAACGAGTTGGATTTCTTGGATATGTAGTTACTGCCCAAGGGATTAAAGTAGATCCAGCAAAAGTAGAAGCAGTAACCAACTAGAAAGCACTGACAAATGCTGGCAAAGTACGGAGTTTTCTAGGATTGGCTGGATATTATAGGAGATTCATAGAAAGATTCTCCAAAATAGCTGGGCCAATGACGCAGCTTACAAGGAAGGGAGTAAAATTCCAATGGACGAAAAAATGTGAACAAAGTTTCCAAGAACTTAAGCAGAAGTTGATATCAGCACCTGTATTAACAATACCTAAAGGTACGAAAGGGTTTGTTATATACAGCGATGCATCGAAGCAAGGATTGGGATGTGTACTAATGCAGAATGGAAAAGTGATAGTCTATGATTCAAGACAATTGAAGAAACATGAGCAAAACTACCCGACGCATGATTTAGAACTTGCAGCGATAGTACACGCTTTGAAGATATGGCGGCACTACTTGTATGGACGGAAGTGTGATATCTACACAGATCACAAAAGTCTCAAGTAGTTCTTCACACAGAAGGAATTGAATATGCGATAAAGACGATGGTTGGAATTGGTGAACGATTACAACTGCACTATTCACTACCATCCGGGTAAAGCTAATGTTGTGGCCGACGCTCTAAGTAGAAAATCAATGGGACAATTAAAGTCACTACCCACCTCTCAAGTGGAATTAGTCAAGGACTTGAAAAAGTTGCAGATCGAAGTGGTTACCACACCAGGACAAGTCACTGCTCATCTAGCAGCTTTAATAATTCGACCTACTTTTAGAGATCGAATTATAGAAGCACAAAATAAAGACTCATTTTTGCAGAAGATTAAGAATGAAGTTGGTATCGATAAGAAAAAGGACTTTGGAATAGCTGAGGATCAGACACTGATATTTGGAGGAAGAATTTGCGTACCGAAGGATGAAGCCTTGAGAAACGAGATATTAAAAGAAGCTCATTCCACCTCGTACACCGCACATCTCGGTGGTACGAAAATGTATCGAGATCTTCGAGATACATTTTGGTGGAGAAATATGAAAAGAAGTATAGGGTTGTACGTGCAGAAGTACATGGTATGTCAACAAGTTAAAGGAGAACAACAAAAACCAGCTGGATTGTTAAATCCACTAGATATACTTGAATGGAAAATGGGAAAATATCACGATGGACATTGTGGTTGAATTCCCAAAGTCAGCAAGAGGAAATAATGCTATATGGGTAGTAGTGGATTGACTAACGAAGTCAGCTCATTTTCTTCCAGTGAAAATGACATTCAGTTTAGACCAATTGGCACAGTTGTACATTAAAGAGGTTGTGAGATTACACGGTGTACCTGTATCCATTGTGTCTGACAGAGACCCAAGGTTCACGTCCAAATTTTGGAAAAGTCTACAAGGAGCTATGGGAACGAAGCTGAACTTTAGTACAGCATATCACCCTCAGTCCGATGGTCAGTCTGAAAGGACCATCCAAACTTTGGAAGACATGCTGAGAACATGTGTTTTGGATCTAGGAGATAATTGGGAGTCATACTTACCTCTAGTAGAGTTCGCTTATAATAACAGTTTCCAAGCAACTATTGGAATGGTACCATACGAAGCTCTCTATGGTAGAAAATGTAGATCCCCTGTTCATTGGGATGAAGTCGGAGAGAAGAGAGTTTTAGGACCAGAAATAGTTGAAAGGACGGTCGAGATAATCGATAAGATCCGTTCAAGAATAAACGCAGCACAGGATCGGCAAAAGAGCTATGCAGATACAAGGAGGAAGGATTTAGAATTTTAAGTTGGGGATAAAGTGTTTCTGAAAGTAGCACCGATGAAAGGTGTACTTAGATTTGGAAAGAAAGGCAAGCTACGACCCAGATATATCAGACCTTTCGAGATACTTGATAGAGTCGGAAATGTGGCTTACTGACTAGCTTTGCCACCTGAATTATCGACAGTGCACAATGTATTCCATATATCGATGATAAAGAAGAATTTACATGATCATAATCATGTAGTGAGTTATCAAACATTGGAGGTACAGAAAGATTTGTCGTACGAGGAACTACCGATCATGATATTGGATCGAAAAGTGCATAAACGAAGGAATAAAGAGATTCAGCTGGTTAAGATACAGTTGAATCATCACGACGTAGAATAAGCCACTTGGGAAAAAGAAGAAGAAGCCAAAGACAAGTATCCAACACTATTCGCCCAATTAGAAGATAAATTTCGAGGACGAAATTTTAATTAAGGTGTGGGGGATGTAGAACCCCAAATAATTCTAAACATTTTAGAGACACTAAGACATGAATATTGGATGACTAAAGTATACTTCAGATTTTTAATCTCATTTGAGACCCATTTTTGACATAGGAAACATTCTATTTGGAAAATGATATATAAATAAAAGTTGTAGTTCTTTGAGTTAGCTTTCCAACGCACTTTGAATTACCTCAATCGGATATCGGGAGAAGAAGTTATGATAGAAATACTGAAAGCTATGCAGTGTCAACCGGACTACAATCGATCGACCGAAAATTCTCATTTTTCTCTAGAATTTAAATATTTATTTTTATCAATTATTTTCTCAAAGGCCTACCCACGTTTTCGGCAATAAAAATCCCATTAAATTGAAGCATTTAACCTCAAACTTAAATGACACCCATGTTTTCTCTCTTAAATGAAATTTGACCCTTCATTTGCTTTAAGTTATGGGATATTTACCTATAAATAGAGACCTCATTTCACTCATTTTTTCTCACACCAAAAGCAAGAGCTTTTATACACTAAAGAAAGAGTTTTCAAGAGAAAAAAAGAGAGGGAGGAAAACTATTTTTCCTAAAAGTTTAAGAAGTGTTTTCAAACATCAATTCTCAATGATTTTCAAACATCCAAGGGGTGCATTTCTTTCAACGTCCAAGTTTCATCGAAGTTTTCAATCCAACTTTTCAAAGTTTCAAAAGCATCAATCAAGGTAGGCAAAGGTGCAATGTGTTTAATCGTGTTAAGTTATAAGTTTCGATTCATGTTAATGTTTGTATGTCAAATGGTACTCCGATACGGCATATCCCTCTATGTTAATAGTTGTATATCAAATGGTACTCCAGTACGGCATACCCCTCTATGTTGAAGAAATGTTCGTATGTCAAATGGTACCCTCGAGTACGGCATATCCCTTCATGTCAAATGGTGCCTCCGGGTGCGGCATGTATGAAAAATTATAAAGTTAATGTTTTGAAATGTATAGCTTGATCACAAATGCACCTATGACACCTATTGAGTTTTTCAACTCACGGGTTAATCCCATCTTTACAGATTGAAGGAATTCTACCTCGGGCATGGATGGAGGAGAAGATGGAGAATGATGCAACCCGATTAAGTTAAGTAAAGTAAGTAGTGTTCCGGTCCACTAGAGGTCGGGGCGTTACAGGCTAGATCAAATATAGAAGCTGAATTTCGTGCTATGGCTTTGGGAGTGTGAACTTCTATGGCTAAAGGTTATCCTAGATGATTTGGGAATCAATTGAATGGAAAACATTAAACTTTACCGCAACAATAAATTTGTTATTAATGTAGCTCATAATCCAATACAACACAACCACACAAAGGATGTGGAGATAGATCATGATTTCGTAAAGGAGAAACTGAAAAATGAATCGCTATGTATGTTGTATGTGTCAATTGGAGAGCAGCTTGCTGACGTTCACTTAGGGATTGCTTAGTGCTTCACTTCATCGGAAACTAGACAAGCTCAGAATGAAAGATATTTTCATCCCAAACTTGAGAGGAGTGTTAACGAAATTCAGCTTTATAGTTCTAGAATAAAATCCCTTTATGTTGTACAAATTGCAACTTACCTATCGATCATCAATGGAAAGAGAGTAAGACAAAATTTTCTTCTGAACTTTACACTCCTGCAATACTAAGACCCAATGCAATGTATATTCACAGAGATGGGTTATATGAAGAATACTTGTTATTGGCTTATGAAGTATTGAAAGAAGTGAGATCATAATGGTATCATATAGTTCACTGTTAAAGTTTGAAGATTTATATCTCCACTTCGCAAATTATGACTAGATCTCGTAGTTTTCCATTTAATTTATTCCTTTATATTACTATTTTGGAAAATCCCAGCTAACCAAAAATTTTTAGCCGGATTGTATACATTAACTACTTCCTCCAATTCAGCAGAAAATAGATATGATTATTCTGCACTGTCATATTTTTCAACTGTCTAGGATTTCATACAATTTGAACTTCTAAATCATTAGAATATGGATTAACTGGACCGAGTTTTGGTATCTACGGTATGGAACGTTGCAACTAAAATTGCTATTTACTATTATGATCACTTGAACACACTGATATATTTCAAGTGGTGGTGTTCCAGGTTCTGATGCACAAGTTTCTTGTATGTTGAATGCCTGTTTGCTGTATTGCACACTGATTGAGTTGTTGATAGCCAGCTTTTGTCTATCTGGAAAGAACACCTACCTTGTCCTTGAAATCATTGTACTGAAAATCTTAGCTTCTTCTTGAAAATATTGTCTCTGTTTCTCTTTCAGATCCTTGTGTTTGAGTTTCAAATCTCTGATAATGCACAATTATGTTTAAACACATCAGGAATGAATTCCTTCAAGAATGTGGTAAAAGTAATGACGGAGAAGTAAGGAAAATGGGAATTTGGGTACATACTTGTTTTTTGGATCAACGGCTAAAGCACGCTTCAAATCATCCTCAGCTTTCTCTAAATCAGATGTACTCATATAGGCTTGAGATCTTCTGAAGAGAGCTTTAACATTGAATGAATCCAGTTCTAGGACCTAACAAGTGACGATTTATAGTTAACTGAATGAAGACTTATCTGCACGTTATATATTTGCAATAAATTTATCGAAACAGAAAAGAGAAAGTTAGAGAAACCTTGGTGCACAGTCTAGAGACCTCGAGATATTCTTCCAGTTTCAGTTTACAGGCTGCATTGTTCAAATAACATGATATTCTCAAAGAATTTGCCTGGAGTTTTTCTTCAGCACTGAAAGAGTGGTTATATTCTATGTATTCTGAAGCCTGCAGAATGTAGAAATTGAGAAAACTATTATTTTAGTTTGTGCAGAAAAAATGTTTTATATCTCGTGCTCGTGCACCTATGTTTTGTTCAGTATTACTGTATTTTCGAAGATCACATTCCTTGTCATACTTCTTAGAGGCAAGCTGAAATTTCTCAGCTTTGAACAGTATATTTCCCTCATGCTTCTTTCTCTCACAAGCCTCCATTCTTTCTTGGATCTCCATTTTCCAAAATGGTTTGTCCTGAACCCAAGACATATGTCATACTTAGATTATGCCATGCTGATTCAAAAATTTCATGTTTTTTCTGAACAACTTAAACCTCATAAAGTACTAAATCTTGTAGGAAAAACCTTGGTGAAATCCACTAATTTGATTTCATAAAGTACTGAATCTGAAGAATTTCTTCCAACTTCACAGCCATAATAGAAATCAGAGCTGATTTTAACTATAGCCTCTTCTCCCTTTTTCATAGTCATTACTGCTTTATCTAAACCCTCCTCGATTTTTCCTGTGAATGAAAAATAAATGGTGAAAAAGTATAACATTCAACCTGATCACAGATTTATTATGAATTGTACTTATTTCAGAACTTAATTGAAGAATAAGCAGGAAAGAGTTAAAATGTACCTTCTGAACATGTGTATTCAAAAGGTTCTTCTTCGGATCCTTTTCTTGAAATAACAGTGCCATCTTCGAGTTTGCCAACATAGATCACTTCAAAAGAAAGGAATTCAGGCAAGATCACTTCAAAAGCAAAACACTTCAGGCCAGAAATATATGTATTTATTTTTTATATGAATTTCTTTGCTTGAATTACCTTTTGCAAGGGATCCTTCACTTGGCCGGTCAAATCCTTTACCCAATTTCATTACTTTCTTTAGGATTTTCTCATCTCCCATGACATCTATAACACTTCTCCATGATATCAATTCAAGATTAATGATCAAATTAGAATAAGGTGGAACCCCATCAATCGTAGAAATCCCATCTTCGGAATGCCTAAGCCCATCTAAAAATAATAATAATTTACGAGTTAAAAATGGAGAGTCGCCTTAAGTTTTTAAAGAAATTTAAGTTTACATTATGCAGCGTGACTGAAGACTTATATCTACTTACAAGAGAATTTGACAGAAAGCTCTGCTTTTTCACCCTTTCTCATGGTTTTGACAGCTTTGCTCATGGCAGAACACAGATATCCTAATTAAAGATATAAGGATATTAATTATCTTCAGGAATAAAAATGAACAATGCATATTGTGTAAGAAAATGAAATCAACTTTGAATTACCATTATTCAACGAAAATTCCAGTCCATCAGATTTAGAGATTACTGTTCCCTTCTCACACCTTGCTTCATACTTGACTACATGAAAGATAGAAAGCATTATAATGTCATCCTCTCCATCTCTAACACCTTAAACTTTCAGACGAGAAAGATTCTGGGATCATGCGCTGAAAATAGGGAGAGTTAGTTACCTAGAACTTCATCTGCATCGTTAGGAGTAGCCCATCCATCCCCTTCCCGTGTTATTTTCTTCAATATTCCTCCATCACCTGTGATATCTCTGATGGGGTTCCACGAAATCAACTCTACATCGAAAATGAGTGTGGAATTTGGAGGAACCATAGGTGGAGAACCAGCTTCCCCATAAGCTAAATCTGGTGGTATTGTGAAAACTGCTCTTTCACCCTTTCTCATAGTGGATATTCCCTCGTCACATCCTTTGATAACTTCACCTGTCACAGTTTTTTCCAAGGTTCGTTCATGGACGGTGAGTTACAAAGTCAGGGCGAAAACCATAGCTTTTTTTATTTGAAGAAAACACAATTCTATCCACTAATATGTATAAAATTGTCATAATAAAACTGCTAATAAACATAAAGCTAGAACTTCATAATTCTGTAACTGAATACACAGAAAAATCAAAAATGGGATAGTGCAGGACATACATTGGCCTAATTTGAAAACAAAAGGAGTTCCCTTATTGCGACTTGAATCAAAATATTCTCCATCTTGAAGCCTAACACTGTAATGAACTGTCACAAGAAACAGAACAAATTCTGTGTCAGAATGCTTCCAGGTGATTATGTCGAAATTCAGTTTAAATAAATAAGTGTATCTCCTCTAGTGAGACTGTTCAGTAGAGTCAAGAAACTGTAGTCAAGTCCATAAAAATTGTACCTTGATAAAAATAAATATTTGTACCTTCAACTTCATCGCCAGGAATTGGAGTTTGCCATGAATTTCCCTTTTGAAGAATAGTTTTAAGCAAACCTTTGGTCCCAATACTTTTCTCAGGTAAAGCTGAAACTTGGGCATCAGTGACTAAGCAGATTGCTGTATTGGGAGATTCTGCCATTTCTTTCAAATGTCTCTGTGAATGAACGCTTATTTGCTGAAGGATAAGATTATTGAGGAGAGTGTGAGAATATAGTGTGCGTATTTCAGTTGAAGATAAGTCGTTAGTTTCCCTCCTTTGGTTTTGTTCAGTTCAGATTTTTCTCATTTGTATAACAAACTTAGAGAGGTGTGGGTCCTCTTCTGGTATATAAGAAAACAAAAATGCTAGAGATCCCTGGATAAAATCTTGGGATTCCATCCAGCCACCTCGGCCCCCGATGTAAAAGCGGCAGCTCCTCGTCTGTGAAGATCCAGGGTCAAGGTGCTGCCACCTCGACCCTGGAACCAGCACCTCAACCCTGGAACGGAACTCTGAAGCATAACTCATAAGAAAATTGAAATTGTCAAAATGGATGGATTCTGAAAGCCTGAACTAGTCTATCTAAAAACATGGTCTGGACTTCGCAAGAATTGTCTTCAAAATATGTAGACTAGACCGATCCATGAATCTCAAGTATATGTAGGGATGGCAAAATGCCACATCCCGAATGGGGTTGGATTGGAATTATGGTCCCGCAACGACTCTTATATATATATATATATATATTATTTTACTTTATGTTTTGACATTTAAATTATATTTTTTTAAATAAAATATATTAAAAATAAATAATTTAGAGGGATGGAAAATGGGGATAATTTAATTATCGCTTCAACTCACGAAATCCCTGGCATGGCCAAGGACGACCTGTCCCCGCTTGTTGCCATTCCATCCTACTTATATCGTGGGTTAATCGAGCCAGCTTGATCTACTTGTCATTTTTTAATTTAAAATTTAAAATGTTTGGTATATTCATGAATATGTTATATTGTCTAATTGTTTCTGAAATATTAATAACATTTTAAGTAAAATTTAGAGTAATGATATTCATAATCGCTCACTATGGTAGATGTCCTACGTGGCATCCTACATAGTGGTTGGTGATTTGTTGTATTAATGTGGTAGTTTTTTCTTACCTTATATATTAAATCATTAGTTGTCACATTTATGTCACATAGAAAGATTGCGATAATAAGTGACTGTGAATAACATTATTTTAAAACTTAATAGTAATAGTAATTTTTTGGTAAATCGAGCCAAACTAACTGATTAATGAGCTAGGTTGAAAAATCCCAACTAGCGGAATAATCCAAGAAATGGCCTACAATTGATTTTAGAGTATTTTGGGTGGTGGAGGTGGTGCTAGTGGCTGTGGTGATTGAGGATTTGAGGTAGTATCGACGATTTGGTAGATGTCGATGGTGGTTAGGATTGGATATAAACTCTCGAACCGAACCGACAAATCGAACCGAACCGAACCGAACCGAATTCGACGGTTCTTCTCAAGTTAAATACTCGAACGAGTATTTGAATCGAGAACTGACGGATATGGTTCGATTCTCGGTTCTAGGCTAAGACCGAAGAACTGAATCTCCCTAATTCTTTTAATTAATTTATTTTAAATAAGAAATTTTATTTTATTTTTTCTAAATAAATTTGTTAACTAGTTAATTTAATTCAAACAAAAAATATATGATTTTCCTATTTTTAATTTTCAATTCAAAGTCATCTTAATCAAATTAACCTCAATTTTATCCAAATCTGTTACTCTATTATAGCGTCGTTTCTATTGGAGAAAATCGAATTAAAATTCTACAACGTCTCTCTTAATTATTTTGAGCTCACTATCTTTCTCTTCATGTAATTTTAATAATTAAATTTATTAAGAATTCAACAAAGAGAGACATAAAAAATACATAAGATTGAACTACGTTATTTTGTAAGAGCTAGGATTGAACATATTATTAATTAAATTAATGTAACTTTGTATATATTAAAAAATTTAATTATAATATGGAATCTCGGAACCGAACTGAACCGAATGGAACCGAACGCATACTGTTCCATAATTAAATTTAGATCAAACGGTTCCACTTACTAAATACCCTAAAATTTCGTGTAGGTTCATTTCTCGTTAGAATCGAACCGAATCGGACCATGTCCAGTCCTAATGGTGGCAGAGTATTGTAGGATGATGTGGGTAGAGATGAAGAGTGACTATGACTAGTTAATTGTGATTTGTGACTAATAAAATATTTGTGACCCATTAATTGCGTGATTGTAACTTAATATAAAATTTGAGACCCATAAATTATGTGGTACATGGCTGCGACTGTGTAATTTTGTGACTATATGTGATCATGATCATAAATTGTGTATTTTTTGTGACCATGATATGTTTGATTAAATATAGGTAATAACATTTTATTAGATATAACAAAATGTGATTATCAAATTTGTAAAGTTTGAGCGTGTATTTTGAAAGATAGTGGTCATATATATTCCCCATTCTTAATAGACTCACCTTTCGCTCAGGCAGCATGCCCATTTTGACCACACTAATTCAAAAGGAATAATACATATTTGAAGTGTTTGAAAGACACAATTTCAAAATTAATAAATATGTTCTAAAATTTCAAAAATTAGATCATTAATAAATTTCATTGATTAAATAAATAATTAAATATGCTTTTTTAATTAAATATATTAAGGTCACAATATTATATATTTTATAATTACAATTACTTATTAGTCACAATCACAATAAATTAAAGTCATAAATCATAAATTTTATAAATGACAACATATTTAGTGATCATAAATTATCAAATTAATTTGTTGTATGTTATTTCTCAATCATAAATAATAAATTTTATAAGTCACAACTTATTTATTAATAAAAAATTATCAAAATAATATGTTGCATATTATTTTTCGATCATGAATCATAAATTTTATAGGTCACATCTTATTTTATGATAACAAATTATAAATTAATTGGTCACTACTTCACAAATTATGAGACAAGGTTTCAAATTTAATCGCAAATTTCACTTTTTAAATCATTCATGTATTACTTATTATTCACAAATTAACTAATTTGTTGGACACAATCTCTTAAATTATTAATCACATACACTCTTTATCCCACACTACCCCATCGCCACCTCCACTCAACCCCACACTCCAATCCATCATCCAAACCAATCGAACGTCGTGCCAGCTCACCACCACCAGTAGCATCACCACCGTCGCCTACACCCACTACTACTAGTGGCACCATTTGTGACCATCACCACCTCACAGTTATATCCAGCACAACCACCTGCACCATTATCATCGTAACACCACCACCTCACTATCACCGCCTACACCACCACCGCCATTTATAAAACACCAATAACCATCAACACAAATCACCTTAAAACTCTAATTAAGTAGAAGATTGGGGTCAAAATACCACCACAGCTAAAACTATCTATAAACCACCTATAGAGCCCACAAAAAAAATCAGGAAAAAACCCACATCATGCGCTGTTGTGTCATTGTCACAACGAAGAGCGCCGTTAAGGTAGTCTCTTGACGGTGGGCTTCCGACCATGGTCTTCCATGTGTGATGAAGTCAGAAAAGAGAGAAGGAAGAGGATAGAAAGAAGAGAAAGCAAAATGATTAGGATTTGGGAGTGAAATCTGGTGGGGTACATGGAGCGAGGGTGCGTCAGTTTGTAGATTAATTTAATTTTATAATATTACTATTAATACAAAAAATTTAAATTATCACTTGATTTTTGAATAAAAACTTTAACACTTGATTTTTGAATTGGAAAGTTAAATACTATATGTGTGTAATTTCCACCTAATTCTAATTAACATAAGTAGGATTGCACATACGTGCAAACACATTAAAATTATTAGGCATTGTTCTGTTATTCAAGTTCTTGTTGATAGTAAAATAAATCGTTCGGCACCAATTTTTTTAAAGCGTTATCTGATTGACAAAGTTTTATAAATCAACTAGCTTTTCGCAAGTTGTGTCCAAAATTTCATTATTACTTGAGCCCGTCGGTCTGGTTTATTCGGGCCTACTCCATGGGCTATTGGACTACTATGTTTAGTCCCTAATTAGGCCGTGAAACTAGTCATCGGGAGATTGAATATCAGCAGCCCAAGCAAACAAGGAATTTCATTGAAGAATGTATAGTTACAAACGAGTTTTGAAAAAAATAAATTTTTATAAGATTGAGAATCAAACAAGGGTTTAATCATGCACGGCGAAAAATAAACAAAATTTCAATTCCTACCAAGAATTCGCTTTGTATTTAAATAGAAACAGTAATATGAATTATACATTTATTGAATTCTGCAAATTTCTCTGTTTTTCTTGAACTCGAACAATCAAGATCTGCAATTCACAATTGTCCAATTGTCTAGTTTCCAACGAAAATCCACACAAGGAAGAAGATTGAGAGAACTAGAATTTTCTCCCTTTTTTTGTGTGTTAACAAGAATGTGAAATTGTATTTTTTTTTTTTTTACAATTTTTTAATAGCGGGCTATTAATATAAGTTCAAAGCCGGTTTGGCAAGTCTCTTAAATTAATCCGGTCCAATATTTAATTAATCCAATTAAGTAAATTTGATTTATGAATTAAATTTGACCATATTAACAAGCAGCACAATTAATTAATTATCCACACTTGTTAATTAGTTAATTAGTAAACCTTATTCTTCTAGTTCTCCTTTTGTGTACAACACATTAGGTTCTCAATCACAATTCCTAACCATGTAAATTATTATTTTGCTCCAATCAAAATCGATAATTAAAATAATCATTTTTAATTTATCATCAATTCACATTCGTCGTCCCAAATTGACATCTAACAATATGTGAGGGTAATACCTGTGACGAAAAATGTCACGTAGTATGATAAAACCAAATTTGTTCGTTTACTGTGAAACTATAATTCATTTCGTCAATATGATCCAATCATTAATAAGATATGGATATTGCCAAAACTCAATTATCGATCATATCTTTCATTCTATTACTAAGCCCTTGTTTGAGCCCTATTTTAGAGAAAGAATGTATTTTGGAATAGTAGATTGATTGAAAATGCGTGGTTAAAAATTAAGAAAATGTTTTAGACTTTTGTGTAATATGAATTAATTATCCAATTAATTAATTAATTCAAACATATTAACAAGCAACATAATTAATTAATTATCCAACACTTGTTAATTAGTTAATTAGTAAGTCATATTCTTCTAGTTCTCCTTTTGTGTGTAACACATTAGGTTCTCAATCACGATTCCTAACAATGTGAATTATTATTTTGCTCCAATAAAAATCGATAATTAAAATGACCCTTTTTAATTTATCACCAATTCCCATCTGTCGTCCGAAATTGACATCTAACAATGTGTTAGGACAATACATGTGACAAAAATATCGCATAGTATGACAAAATCAAATTTGTTCGTTTACTATGAAACTATAATCCCTTTCGTTAATATGATCCAATCAATAATAAAATATGAATATATGTCAATCTCAATTATTGATCATATCTTTCATTCTACTACTAAGCCCTTCTTTGAGCCCTATTTTAGGGAAATAATATATTTTGGAATGGTAGATTGATTGAAAATGTGTAGTTAAAAATTAAGAAAATGTTTTAGACTTGTGTGTAATATTATTTTATTGGAGAACGTGTGATTGAAAATGAGTTTTGAAAAAATACATTTTTAGAAAAGTGAGGCTCAAACAAGGGCTAAGTCAATATAAATCGAAAACTCATTTTCTACTTATAAGTACACCTTGATTAAGGATTTCATTATTAACTTAATTAAATGAAAAGTAAATCATAATCTGTTACTATCTAAGAATGACAAATCATTTATTGATCATTCACAACTTTCGTATGATTCTTAACATACTTAAACGATGTTGTATTAGGACCCTTGACAAAGCAAATCCAACATCATCAAAGTATTACTGTTCTCATATAAGACACTATGATGAGCTCAAGCAAAGGACAAATTTTACTACTGGACATTAGAGATTAATCACTGCACTCAGATAATTATCCATGTGGAATCTCCCCAGTGAGTCCCTAGTATTTTTTTCTATAATAAAACATTTACTTGTTTATTTAAATATCACTACACTTTAGTCAGTAAAATCAGCTACATACTTTATAAGTAAGAAATGTCACACATGATAGTCTATCCGTAATAACGATATCCGTATCACATTATTACTTATGACTACGGATAACTTAAAATTTAGTCATATATAATTTATATCTCACAATCATAACTCCTTCTGATTAACAAATTACAAAAACTTAAATTTGCAGACTCCATTATTTAATTTAATTGAGTTTTAATTAATTAATAAATCCGTCAAAAAATTACATCAATTATTAAAAGTGTTTATATCCAAAATTGATTGGACTTAGAACATAACACTTACAATCATCACATGAATTGCTTGCTCCACACTAGAGTAAGTGCCCAAATATGTTCTCTATATTGGGGGCCTTTGGATTCCACAAAAAAACTCTCGTCAACAATCCTAACTCGAATGTTTACTAAGCAGTTCTGAATGGAAGGATTAGTTTTTCATTCTAAATACTGATGAGTCACATCCAGTCTACCCAACTAAAGATGTCAGTTTGGTCTAATTTCTCGCTAGCTCTACTTCCTTATCTACTTCAGAATCATTTAGCAGTGGTTTTGTATTGTCAAAACACTCAATATCTTCTTCCCTGCTTTCAGTTTCATTCAGCACCTCTATCGGCTTAGACGTGTAAAACGAGGCACATATGACATAATATATCAAATTTACCACTTGTACTACTGTCACAAGCCAATAATAATTCTCCAACCTTCCCCGATTAAGATTACGGTCAGCTAGCCAGTTCCTTTCCTCACCAGTATACTTGTGAACTGAGGACACCATGATTGTGCTTATATAGTTTCCAATTGCTATAGCTATCCAGTAGAGTGCAGCAGCAGTGCTTCTCATGCTTTCTGGGGATTGATCATAAAGGAATTCCAAGTGACCAACGGACATGAAAACTTCAGCTATTCCATGAAGGCAGTACTGTGGAAGCAACCAGAAAGCACTAATGGGAATAATGGCAGTCGGTTTATCCAGAAGGTTATGATCTGCTGCAGCTGCTTTTCGTTTGATCTCAATAAGTGCTGCAGCGATAGTAGCAAAAATGCCAATGAAATACCCGACTCCCATTCGTTGCAGGCATGTGATGCCACTGGGATTTCCTGTGAACTTACGAGCAAAGGGGACGAACACGCGCTCATATAAAGGAAGGCCAATTAGCAGAGTAAGAGTACTGAAAATGGTCATGCTAGCCGGAGGTATCTCAAAGGAACGGGACAGTCTACGGTCCATGCTTCGCGCTTGTTGGATGGTAAAACTGTTGAGATGAGAGTGTGAAGTGACCAGCAATATCGCTGCTGCCCAAATAGGCAACATTCTGATAATTGCCTTCAGCTCTTCAACTCTGTGGACAGTGGCTAGCCTCCATAGATTTGGTTGAGACAACTCATTCACGTCAGAATCAGCTACTATAGCCGCACGATCTAACCATCTTCAGACAGCATCATATCAAGAAATATATAAGATCATCAAAATATTCAGGTCATGGAAAAGCAACAATAATAACTGACTTCTAATAGGTATCTTGTATAGCTTTTAGTTTCGCAATCTAAATTTGGTTGCTTGCCCAGGTGAAAGAATAATACTATCTAGCACCAGTGGTACTACAACGGGCGTGATGCGATAAGCTCGATGAGAGGTGCAATTAAAAATTGTACATCTTTTTTCACTTTTGCTACACTGACACTTTTGTTGAGATTCCATGATATGGCAGGCAATATGGCCACTGATTTGAACAACACTTAATCAAATCAATGGCCAAATTTCTTACACATCATGGAATGTCAACGAAGATGTCCAAAATGAAAGACAAAGTAGCTTTGATCTTCTTATTTAATGCCACATTAGTGCCACCTAAATTGGTATTTTAACACCAGTGGTGCTAAGCAACATTACTTCGAATGAAATTTATGTTATTACTTACTTGAATTGGTTCGAGTGCAGAAGCCTCCCATTGGAAGAAATATCAGCATCAAGTTCTCTGTTTTCATACAGGACACGATGATCAGTCGGAGCAACAACCTTCCTTTTCTTCACAGCTGCAACAATTACCTGTGTCACTCGAACGAATGGACTACCTCCTATCTTTACGTTCCTATACAAAGGAGAGCCTAAAATAAAAACTATAATAGAGAAGCCCATGGCAATTGTTGGAATTCCAAGACCCCAACCCCAGCTCACATTGTCTTGGATATAAACCACAATTGTTAGAGCAGCCAAAGAGGCCATTCCCATACAGAAATAGTACCAATTGAAGAAATTCCAAGTTTTAATCTCGGTTTTTGATTTGTTCATATCGAACTGGTCAGCAGCGAATGTAACAACACAAGGCCTTATTCCACCAGTACCCAACGACGTCAAGAGAAGAGAAATATAGAGAATGCATAGCTGTAGATTGGAAGCCTCCTTGCAGTTCACCTGAGTTGGACACGGCGGAGGATGGAGTCGAGGCAGGAAAGCAGATGTAGTGATGCAAATCATTCCCTGTTACATATGTTGTTCGGAAATATGATATTGCATTCTAGTAATCCAAAAAACACTTGAGACGAATATCTTTAACTTCAAACGCGTGCATGCTTGTGAGCTTCTTAGGTCCCACTGTGGATTTGAGACGTGCGAAATAAACATCCAAAGGTTGAATTCAGTTTTGGGGATCCATAAACACATAGAAAAAATTAAAAAGAATGGAACTTTTTCAGAACTCATGTCGAAATGAAGAATCCACATTACTACATATTATCATCATCTGCGATTTTTTGTTTTTCAGAACAGAGAGAGGAAGTGACAAACCAGCACATAGATGATGGAACCAACTACAATTGTCCAATACCGTCCAGCGAAAGAGTCGGCAAAGAAAGCACCGATTAGCGGGGTGAAGCTTGAGGTTCCAGCAAAATTGCTGAGAGTGTTGGATGCTTTGACATTAGGCAAGTTCAGCACTTGAGTGAGGTATGAAATCATGTTTGCATGAAAACCAGCGCTAGCAAATCTGTCGCATACTTCATTTGCTGCAAAAATGGGCATTTATTTTAAATCCATCATATAAAAGGATTTATTATGCAAGGTAAGCTTTGCAATTGCAAAAGATCAACACAAAACTAATAAATCTACTCCCAGCGTCAAGTAACATAACCTTTTGACATGCAGATTATATTGCTTAGAATCAAATTTCACTGATCTATGTTACGATTAGGCATTTCGTCGAACATATCTGGTACGAAATCACTAATCTTAAGGGATAAATTTCATATCAAATAGTTACCGAAATATAAACCAACATATAAAATCTATGACTACTTCTCTTAATAAAGTTGATTTTCTTTTAAATGAAACCTCAGTTTTAATATGTTATCAAAGTTCATTAAACTCCAACGAGCTATTCAATCTGATTAAAACTTAAAAATGAACACAAGGATTTCAAAATTGGCCAACTCAAATAAGTAATCGTCTTACAGGGCATGTTAAAGAATAAATCTCACATTAACTAATTATCAAAATATAGACCAACTTATAAGGACTTGAGTTACTCATCTTAATAAGATTGATCTTCTAAGATGGAACTCTAAATCTTAATAATTGAAACGTCGTAATTCCATCAGCTCGACCGTGGTTTCAAATTCATTCATATAGACTATCCTGTGAAGTTTATTCTTGAGTAACGTTATTGTCTTCCCGAACCATATTAAACTTGAAAGAACTAGAAAAATTAATCCCGAACCATTATACATATTAACATCAACCTGGAGATAACGTGTTGATTATTACAAAGATATATTTCTAATTAATACCGATGGAAGTGGCTCCAAATAACAAGAACAATGTAGTTAACTTCTAACAAGACCAGCCAAATAAAGCATTGTTCATGTCCTACATCAAGTAATTTATATAATAACAACCATCATTTAACTTATGAACAGAAAATGTCATTTATAGAATGTTACTATTGCAGCATTCAGCTAATATTAAATAATTAATGATTATTTGAACAAATAAGTGACAAAGAATTCGTTTTATATTCGTGACATAACATCAGCATTCGAAAAAATAAAATAAAATAATCATATGGGGTTACATGCAAAGTTTTTTAATAAAATTTTAGCAAATTTTGATAAAATATACGAGTATAAAGTTAATATAAATTATGAATACTATAAAATATATAGTTAAAATTAATAATTAATTTTAACATAATTTTTTAACAACTTTTTAAGTAATTCCAAGCAAGCACTATAAATCCTCGTGCAATTCTTGTATTTATTATTGGAATCCTATGTAGCATAAAAATGACAACATTTAGGCTTACTTTGTGTTCTGTGCGCTAGATGTGCTTGGAAAAAAACGCCATTTCGTATCAAAGCTTATCCCAAGTTTAATCGGACAGCTATCTATTTTTAATCGTCAGTGACCTTCACTTCACATTAATCGGACAGCTATCTATTTTTAATCGTCAATGACCTTTTCATGTAAGGTCAACCAAAAGAGAAAAAGAAAAAGGAAAAAAAGGCATTATTTTCCAAAGAGGAAACCTTCCAGTCACAAAACAAAAGGGAGGTTTAATTTCGAATTTTTTGCTTTCATTCATTGTTACGAATATATCATATGGGCTACAAAAGTTCAATGTGTAATTTTAGCATTCAAGACGGGTATTCCTTGCCCATTATCGAACAATCACTTATTAACAAATTTCGTGGGGCTTTTTCCATATAAAAGGGGAATCTTGTGTTACAATAGAGTAGTTATGAATCTTGTAGACCATTCTGATGGTGATGGTGATGGTGATGGTGAAGGGAAGCACATGCCCGGACCAAAATCAATCCAACGTATCAAGTGATGATGTGAGTATAAAACACGGAAAATTATTTAGTTAAATTGACACTTTTCATGTTCAGTCGAATATACCAAACAGTATTGTAAATGTAAAACACTAAAGCTCGTAAATGGAAAACTCACAAGTTAAGAAGCATTTGTGATTAATGCTTCATCAAAGTTCGACACTTTTCATGTTGAGTCGACCATACCAAACAATAACACGCTAAGGAAAACTCAAAGGTAGACAAATTTAGTGTGTATGTGTGTTGAGATATCTTGTGAACTTACCAAGAATGAATGGCATTGTTCTAACACCTCCAAGCTTTTTAGTTTTGGAAGTAATTACATCAGTCTTCTTCTCTTCCTCCCCATTTTCAGCCACATTCTTCTTCTGTAACTCAATATTTTCCTTCTCCATTTTCAGTTTCTAGTGTAAGAATTGAGAAGCAATGCCCAGAAAGAGCAGTATTTATATATAGGTAATGAGCGGAAATTCAGAGGGTGGGGACGAAAAGAGTGACATGATTGTCATGTGATGAATTGTCTCTTAGTACACCATACATTTATTGCTCAAATTGTCTTTATTCAACGATTGTTCGGGGATTAAACTCAAAATTTTAATTTAAGTCAAAGTCAACAATTAATTTTAACAATATATTTCATGGGATCTACAACTTTCAACTACACATTTCATTAAATTTTATCAAAATTTGCTAAAAACCTATTTTAATCCCCATCAAACGTCGGCTAAGAAATTAATCAAGGGAAGGATCCTTTGTGTATGTGTGGCGGGGGAGAGGGGGGATGGGTAGGGTAAGATTTTTTAGTTAATATTATTGAGATACGGAAATTTATTTTTTGTATATAGACTGACAAACGATCGAGATTTTAACTCTTTTTTCTTTTATATAATTTTATTAAGGTAGAGTCTCACATGTCAAAGGATCTTTTAGGGTAAGTTCAAGGAGGAGAATGTGTCCACTACCATCATAATTAGAACCAATTTCGCATAGGTTATATTTTTGCTCCTTTATTCAAGGGCGGACCCAGAATTATAGTTCAGTGAGGGCGAAACAGAAAATAGACTAAAATAAATTGTGAAAGAAATAAAAAAAAAATCTAAAAATTTAAATTTAAAAAGGTTCAATCGAAAGTTTTTGAAAATTTAGTCAGGGCGGCCGACCCCACTCATCCCTTTGTGGGTCTACCCCTGCCTTTATTCATTTTAATATATGTGTATCATACAATATTATATTAGCTTGTGTTAAAAAAATTTAAATTGTGTAGAAAAATAAATAAATAAATTGATTTTTGCATATATTTTGGTATACAAAAAATAAATAAATAAAAACAAGAGGAGGAAAATGGAGTTCTCTCCCTTTCAATAACGGTGAACCCAAAAAACTTGATTTTGTGAAAGGGTAACATTCCATTCTCGTGGATTTTACCACGGCGAAAAATGGAATGAAGCAAAGAGTCAAACACCAAAGCATTTTGGTGGAACTCTATCTACTTTTTTATTGGATGGAAAGTTTAAATTAAAAATACAATGAGTTCTTACTAGAATAAAGTAATTATATCTTAACAACTTGCACAACGACATGCAATGACATTTCTCTAGTACATCAATAGAAAGATGGTAACTTACAAAATTTTGTGCACATTTCCATGTCTTCAAATTTTTAAAATTTATCGTGACCCACAAATTACATTATGCTTCTTTGTGACGGCATAGGTCTATTATTTTCGAAAGAATATTATAAGATGATACGTCTATTTTGAATTTTCAACTGAGAGAGTAATTAATACGATAAAAATAAACTACATTCTTGCACCCCAAGGCACATCCCAATTGGCAAAGATGAGAGCGCTTCAAGACTGGCAGATCAGAAGTCGTGAGTTCAATTCCTGGAAGGCTCTTAGAAGGCAGATATTCTCCTGGAAGGCAGGATTTATCCTGAAAGGCAGGAGCTCTACTGGAAGGGAAAGTGCAAAGATGGGAAACGACTTACTTGGCACTTTGGCAGATCAATTGGGGGGGCTCTTGAGCACTGGTCAGTTTGGGGCACAACCTGCGATTTAACGTGTCTGCAACTTGAGGGGCCAAGGTGTAGACTCCAAGATTTAGTCACTGTAAGGTGGATACCTGAATATCAAAATAATAATAATAATAATAAACTACATTATTGTGGTACTGCTGTGCAGCAGCCTATTGACTTCAAATATCTAATTTGCGTTCAAGGGAATTCTAGATAAATTGCTGGATTTTAACATTAACGAGTGAAACACTTGTTAATTTGTCTCGTGTGGGAGATGAAATATACCCTGTTTGGCCCTCATTATATTTTATTATAATAGGGGAACAATGTTTTTTTTTTTTTTTTTTCCAAAATAGATGGTCGTAAAAGAATGAAAAGTTTTCGATTTACGTGTAATATTATTTTATTGAAAATTGCGTGGTTGAAAATATTAGAGATAAAATTTTAATTTAATTTGATGAGATTTAATGAATATTTTCCCATTTTTTACGACTTGAATTTTGACATGATATTATTGAAGACACTTATGAGCATGCAAATTTTTTTAATTCAAAAGGTCTCCGAGCTATTTACGAAGATTATTCACGAATCATATTTTTAATAAAGTACCTACTTAAGTGGTAATAAATTTAAATAATTATTTTTAATTATTTACACTAATAAACGGCCTCCCTCGTTCAATAATTTCTACGACATAGGTGAGAATTTAATCCACCTCTAAATGCTGTCATAATCACCAAAGGAACAGTATAGTCAATCGCCCTAAAGCAGAAATACTAATCATGCATTAATGAAACAAATTAGATAGTAATTAATAAATAATTGTGGTTCTAAATAATTCATGTTAGGTCCACGAATACAAGTAAAAAATAGGGGGAATAGATTTGGAGAAAACGAAAGAGTATAATAAAAGTAGTCATAATGATTGAGTTATCAAGTCATTAAATATAAGATAATTCGATAAGTTAATTTTGATAAAACTCTATAAAATTATAAGAAGCGTCTCTCACGTTCCATCAAACGTGTCAATAATGTATACATTTGAAGAGAAACAAGAACATTGTTACATGTACACTATGATATATACTTTAATTTACACTTTATCACGTGTCATTATTCTATTGGACAGTTTAGATTTCAAACAATTTTTTCATTCAATTGGCACTTGACAACAATGCAAATGTCAACTAAAGTATCAAAAATCAGTGTACGAATAACAAATTTCGAGAAACAATATCCCTTTTGGGCAAAGCCCTCTGTCTAGGGCCATGTGACTCGGGGCGTGCACAAATGGCACCTCTGAACGTCCAGGGCCATGTGACTCTGGACATCACGCAAAACTCTATCCCTTTTGCATTTAATGATTACAAAGCTAATATTTTACCTCGAATTAAATGCTTATTTTGAATAACACGTATACTCCCTTATTAGTATTAAACCGACCTCGAAGATTTTTTAATTGTCACATTTTATGGGATATTTAGTACGACTTTATATATAATTAAGGGGTAAGTTGGAGAAAATGGTTACTTCTGCTGACATATTTGCTTACATACACGTTACTAATTAATTAAAATATAGGACAAGAACCATATCTTTGTATGGATCAAAATGACAAAATTTTTCAATAAGTCCGTGCCTACTTTAGATAATCCCCACCCCCCACCCCTCCCCCCCGGGGAAAAAATAAAAAAATCCATATTCTTGTTCTCCTTTGAATGTCAACACAATAGGTACAATCAATCATAGTTCTTGAAACTAAAGTTGGATCCAGCTTTAAAAATTTTTATTATTGAAATTGTTTATTTTTTTAGACAGTGCAAGTTCCATAAGAGGTAGTAGCTGTGGACCAAAAAATACGAGGATAATGGTGTTTTACCTCTAGTAAACGAGAAAACTGAATAACTTGGTGTGGGATAACTTTTAGAAAAGTAAAAATAGTTTTCACCGTGGGGACATTGCCACGTCATAGTGGGCAGGAGATCATATCTGTCAAAGTAATATCAACTTGTTCACGACACTCGGAATCTCCATGGAAGAGGAAATTGAATAGATCAAATATACAATAGCATAAAGAACAATTAACTGTACAGAAAAATGAAGATATAAATATACAAATTACTGAAACGTTTCACAATAAGAAGAAATAATAAGAAAGTTGCTGTCAATGGACCAACATATCTACCTTCTATGTAACACCATGGCCTAAAGATATTTCATCATGGTTACAAACTCAGCTAAGTAT
>NW_019268432.1:239999-243601 GCF_002742605.1 Olea europaea var. sylvestris
CGGAAAGTGACACTCCCAAATATTTAATAGGCATTTATTTGTTAACAAAACCAATCACCTCTGCCACTTTCATTATGGTATTCATACCTACTTTTTTATCCATTATAATAGTAATTCAATCTTGTGAAGCGCTACAAGTTCAATTGGAAATATTGTGATGTATTCACTCATATTTGATGATTGCTGCATCTCAGTTTCAGAATTGAGTAGCTGAGTAGTTGAAAATTCCACAAATAAAATTAACTAGGCACTTAGCATGCCTTCAAAATGCAGGAATATAGCTACTCCACATATTAGAATTGTCAAGACTAGAACTCAGTAGCAATATTTAGAGCAAATATGAAGACAGACATCATCAGTTGTTTTTCTGACTTGTTCTCTAAAACATTAAGGAATTAAAGCTACATCGCAGGAATCGTGGATTCCAAGTCTTACGTTAATACTTAAGTTTCAATGCCCAGTCATAGTATAAGTTACAGGGTTCTGGAATAAATTTCCCTCATTCCGATAATTCAATAGAAAAAAGGAATAAGGCAAACTAAAATTAAAAAACAATTGCGATGGAAGAGAACAGTATTTTACCTTATGAACAGAATTTTATGTAGCTACCTTCTCCAGCCTCCTCTTAGGCAAAGACTTCTCGTGCCTTTTTCTGTGTCATGGTATAGATAATGAAAGTTTCAGTCTGGTGTTCAAAGAGATGATTCTGTGTGACTGCTAGGTAAGAAAAAGTGCAGTTCAATAGCAAAATCATGAAAGCTCACCTATTACCGGATTCTTTAAAAAGGAAATTACACTTCATGAACAATTTCCTATTACACTGATACCCACTTTATTTTACCCTCTTCAAGCCCTTGCTAATAATCTAAACTAAATGCTCAAAACAATTACTCTTTGGAACAACAGGATCCTCTATAATGACACCACTACCGTCTTTATTCCTACTGTGACCAAAAGACAGTCTATGAATTACATGATTCCATCCAGCTCTGCATGATTAAAATATTCATATTCCGAAGTGCTTTTCAAAGTTCTTAGTTCCTCTTCACCACCACATGATTAAAAGAAACTACAGATACCTAGTTGACCATTACAGCTTTTTTGAAACTCCAACAAATTTGTGCTGCTGATATTTGCACCAAAATGATAAACCTATATACAGCTTTTCTATAAGTGTAAAGGAAAAACAACTCTGAAATTCAATTCAGAACCATAGCTCTCAATGCATTAAACTATCCTTTCTACAGAATATGATAAAGAAAGAGATATCATACAAAAAGACAAATGAAAATAAGAGCTTGCAGAAAACGCATTGAAATGTGGAAGTGAAAATGAATAAATTGTACTAGGAAACAAGTGTGCTCCATGTTGCTAATTTTCAGAAATAATTATTCTTGTACAAAAAAGAAAAAGAATGCAAACAATTCAATACAACTTACTTTTCCTGTAACTTAACCAGTGAACTTGGCCTCTGATAACCATCCTCCTCCTGCAGCTTTGATTTGCATGCCTTCCTTGATTCTGGCTTCCAGCAAGCCTTTAAGAGTGATTCACCCAATAACTGAGCAATATTTGTAGCCATTTTCTCGGCCTTCTTAATATATGGAAACCATTCCTCCTCAAAGTGATTAGACAACCATAAGTACATAGACAATACTTGGTGCCTAGTCTCAAGATCCAAGAGCTCCGAATCACTATGAGCTGAGCACTTGGGCATGCCCATTGCTATATTGACGGGAAGCTTCTGGGCATACGATGAAGCGAACCTCAGAAGATGGTACATTGCGTTTGGATCCCTAGTATTGCAAGGGGCAAAGCAAAAATTGAAACGATCTTCCAGAGATAACCCCTGAACCTTCTCCAACATATTAGCTATTTTCTTCACGTCCTGGTGCTGACACAAAAACTAAGACCCATCCAATCGGCAATTCTCACCAAATTCTACTAGGAGCTGGGAAAATGTTGCGTTTGAAAGTTGCGTTCCAAATAGCTCGACTTGCTCGAAAAACGGAAAGAGGCCTACTTTCTTAACGTCATCAAAAGGCTTCTTTAAGCACTCTATTAAGTACTCCAAATCATCAAGATGCAGAGTAGTAGTTAGTCCATCAGGATAGCAACTGCCTCTCCGCCCAGCTCTTCCGGCAATCTGTTTCACCTGTGATGCTGGCACTGGAACCATCTTATCACCGTTGTACTTTGAAAGGTTGTAGAAAACAACCCTTCTGATATTTAAATTCAAACCCATTCCTACAGCATCACTTGCAACTAAGACATCAAACTCATTATCCTGATCATTAAACAAAGCCGCTTGCTGTCGACGAGTCTCTGGTGGTAAAGCACCATATATAACACAACAACGGTGATTAGTATACTTCTCAATTGCCAATTTAACTTCAAATATCTCTCTCCTTGAGAATGCTACAACACAGTCCCCAGACCTCACATTTTTCAGATCTCCCAATAGGGTTCTTGCCTCAACCACAAGAGGCTTAAACCTGTCGTACTGTTGTTCTACTAATTCATCCCCAGTATCAGAAAAAATCTTCCTAACAATATTTAGAACACTTGGATCACAGCATAAATGTATCTCATCAGCTTTCAGCCCGAGCAATGCCCTAGTCCAAGCATAACCTCTGCTAGAGTCGGCCATCATTTGAATCTCATCAATAGCGACCACATCATACAGCTCATCTGTTGACACCATCTCAACGGTACAAGCAACATGGTTTGAGAATGGAAATTCCTTCCTCTCTTGTCCAGTAAGAAGACTACAATAAACCCCCAATGTGTTCTCTTTATCAAAAACCTCCATTGCCAACAACCTGAGAGGACTACAATAAACTCCCTTCTTTGCATCCATAAATCTCCGCAACGCATTATATGTTTTGCCACTGTTAGTTGGTCCACAGTGATAAATAATCTTCCTCTTCATTGCCCTAGCAAAAGGGAACCAAGTGTGTGGCTTTGTCAAGTCAGCTGTGTCCACCATTTTCCTAAATTTCTTAATCTCATCTGGAAACTCTTCAATACAAAACTCAACAAAAACGGGGAATAAAAACTTATCTGCCTCATCACCAGGGCCAAGCGATACCAAGTACTTGACTAAATCAGTCTTACAGTTCTTGAAGAAAAACTTGCGGAACTCGTGAACAGCAGTGGGGAAAAATGAGGCACCAATATAAATAGCTAGGGCCTGGTTTGATGCCCAACCGGACATGGAAAATGACCTAAAAATCTCAGTTAAAATATCCCAATCAGCCCGGCTTTTCTTTTCAGACTTCACACCATTTCTAATCTCTTTATATATTTCCACTGGATTACGGTTCGCTAGTTGGACAAAATTCAATCTTTCCTGTTCTGACCCAATATCTTCAGTTCCCGGTTCATTTATCCTCTCTGCAAGTCCATCACCACTGCACCCGAATTCGGGTTCATGTTCCAACTTTTGATAAATCACTTTTTACGTTTTCTGAAAGTGTGCAAATCCGGTGAACGCCGGAGTATGGAGAAATGTAAAAATCTGAAAAATGGGTGAAGTAAGATGGCATAAATTGTGCAAGTTTGGTAATTTGAGGACGACGAGAAGGGTAAAATATGAATGC
>NW_019268432.1:250545-256790 GCF_002742605.1 Olea europaea var. sylvestris
AAAAATTTACTCATTAAAAATCTATTTTTACAAAAAAATAAATAAATAAAGAAATTGCCCTAAAAAAAATAATTGGACCTGGTGGAAGGATCACAGCCCAACCAATCTCCCTAAATAAGTCCCTGACTTGATTATCACACATGATAGACATTGAAGATATACTCTTCAATCTCAAAGGTATCTAATAAAAGTAGATCTCTAAACCACTCATCTTCTTTCTTAATTTCTGATAATGCTACAAATTTAGATTCCATAGTTGAGTGTGTTATACATGTATGTTTCTTTTATTTCCAAGAAATGGCATATCCTCCAAGAGTAACACCCAACTCGAAATAGATTACTTTCACCTGTGCTAGATATCCAACTAGTATTAGTGAGTCTATCTAATATAGTCAGGAATTTAGTATATTGTCGATCTAAGTTCTTGGTTTTCTGTAAATATCCAAGAACTTATCTAATGGCCTTCCAATGGTCTTTGCTCGAATTACTAGTAAACCTATTAAGCTTACTAATTACAAATGTTATGTCCGGTCTTGTGCACTGAGCTGTATACATTATACTCTCTATGACACTTGCATACTCAAATTGAGAAACTGCTCTTCCATCATTCTTTATAAGTTCTGAACTTGGATCAAGAGGCATACTAAATTATTTTATGTTCAAATATTTAAACTTATTTATCACATTCACGACATAATGTGATTGACTCAAATTGTAACCCCCATTAGTTTTTGTAACTTTGATATCTAAAAGGTAATCACTTATCCAAGATACTTCATCTTGAATGTGGAAAATAGAAACATCTTCGCTTCTTTTAATATATTCATGTGATTACTCCAAATCAACATATTGTCAATATATAAGTAAATAAATATAACATAATTATCACATAATTTGGAATACAGATATTTAACTACACTATTATGTTTGAAATCGAAAAAATAATAATCGATAAGTCAAAATTTTCATTCCATTCCATAAGTGCTTGCTTTAAATCGAGTAACAATTTCACTAACTTGCTCACTTTATGTTTATTTTTGGGTAGAGCAAACCCTTCTAGTTGTTTTATATAAACCCCCTCTTCAAGATCCTCGTTTAAGAATATCGTCTTAACACCCATTTGATGAATATGCAAGTCATGTATAGGAGCTAATGCAGATAATATCCTAACTAGCATTATTTTAGCTACCAGTACATAAGTAACGAAATAATCTATTCATTCCTTTTGTCGATAACTTTTGGTTACAAATCTAACTTTAAAGGTATTAAGAGAACCATCAACATTGTATTTTCTCTCAAACACCCATTTACATTCAATAGGTTTGGATCTGGGTGGTAAATCGACAAGTTTCCATGTATTATTTGACATAATTGAATCCATTTTATCTTTAATTGCATTTTTCCAAAAGATGCTATCATGAAAAGTCCTAACCTCTCTATAAGTTTTAGGACCGGTTTTCACTTGTAAAACAAAATGAGTTGTTCTTACAACATTTTTCTCATTTCCCTCTACTAAGCAAAAGAAATAAGTTGAGAGTCAATTTCGTCCAGTTCAAAAGACTTCTCAATTCGAGTTCTTTTACTTCTTCAAGGTTCACTCGTCATTACATGCAATAATCAAATCCAAATTTAATAATCTAATATGATTTTCTACTAATGGCATAACCAACAAAAGCACATTTAATGCTTTTTGAATCCAACTTAGTCCTATTAGGGTTCGTGTTCTTATCATAAGCAAGTCACTCTTACACTTTAAAGTATTTAATGTTAGGTTTTTTCCTTTCCACAATTTATAAGGAGAAACCTTTTGTAAATTTATAAGGAGTTTTATTTAGTATTCTACATGCACTCAATGATATTTCACCCCATAATTTAAATGACAACTTAACATAAGTTAACATTGCATTTATCATTTCGTCTAAAGTTCTATTATTCTTTCAGTCAAACCATTTTGTTCGGATGGCCTAAGTGCAGAACATTGATTAATTATGTCTTGTTGTTCACACAACGAATTAAAATCACTAGGAAAATATTCAACTCATCTATTACTTCTTAGAGTTTTTATTTTTTTACTTAAGTGATTTTCAACTTCATTTTTATATACTTTAATCCTATCAAAAGTTTCATGTTTATATTTCATTAAATAAACATATGTATATCCAAAGTAATATCTATAAAAGTAATGAAACATCTATTTCCTCCTCTAGTTAAGATATCATTTAATTCACAGATATTCGTATAAATTAATTTTAGAATATTATAAGTCCTATTTATACTTTCACAAGGCTTCTTAGTCTTTTAAATGCATCATTTTCATTATATGATATTAAATCACATTTTAACATTCTTTTCATGGTACTCTTACCTATGTGATCTAATCTAGCATGCCCTAAATTAAATGAATTAATCAAATAAGTAAACTCGACTTTATTATTAATTAATTTGTCAACGATACAAAGTTTGACCATTCCTTCAGAAGAATAGTCTTTCCGTCAAATTTTTCATTTAGGAATAATACAAGTTTTCCGAACTCATAAATACAATTTATGTCCTATTTTCCTATGAAATTACTACTAAGTAAGTTCCTATTCATATAAGGAACATGTAGTACAGTTGTTAATGTGACGATCTTGCCGGAAGTGAAGATGATCTCTACATCTACTTTCCCAACCACTTTGGTGCGGACTTCGTTACCCATTTGAATCTATTGATATCTATTCACTTCATAAATTTTTTTTGAACAAAGACTTGTAACTGCACATGTATCATATCATCATCTAGGAACTTTTCCTTTGATTGCAATAATCTCATTTACGGTAGTCGTAATATTGTCTTTTTGATGGAGTTCACATTTCATTCAGAGTTATTTTGTTTTGGTATACACATTCCTTTACATAATGTCTAGATTTTCCACATACAAAACAACCACATTTGGACTTCTTCTTAANTATTTTGTTTTGGTATACACATTCCTTTACATAATGTCTAGATTTTCCACATACAAAACAACCACATTTGGACTTCTTCTTAAACTTGTTAAAGTTCCTTGACGGATTTTTTTTGTTGGATTTGTTAGAAAGTTCAATCTTCTCCACAATATTGACCTATGAAGTGATTTCATAAGAATTGTCATTCTTATCTCTTGCCCTTGACTCTTCTTCAATTCGAAATGTTTTTGCAATTGTTCCAAAGGGTATTCTTTGGATCTATACATGATTTTCTCTCGATATCCTTTTCAAGATTCCGGGAGCTTTGCAATGATTGCTCCCGCTTAGAAAGATTTAGGTATTTCAATTTTGACCGCCTTCAGCTTATTGACAAGAACTTGCAATTTATGTATTTTGGGGAAGAAGGGAAATGTTATCAAGAAATTTAAAATCAAAATCCTGAAATTTGGAATTTCTTAGTACATTCCTTTTCGACTTTGTACTTGTTTTCCAAAGCTTCTCATATTTCTTTTGCCGATGATGTATTTATATAGAGATCGTACAATCAGTCGGATAGAGCATTAAGAGTATGGTCGTGGCATATAAGTTCATCTTCTTAACACTTTTGTCTTTAGGCTCTTATGGCATTAGTTTCTCCATTTGTTGGTTTCGGCAATGGTTCCAATTCCGGATCAAGGATGTAAAAATATCTTCAACGTCGTGAGAAAGAACTTCAACTTGTTTTGTCATCTTGTGAAATTCGTCCCATCAAAATGGTCCAAATGAGAGGTCTTAATTCATCAATTTGATCGTCGCCATTGTAGTTTCATTCTCCTTTGCAAGATATCGTTTGAGATTGTTGGAATAATAATTCACACAAAGGAAATGGAGAAGAAACAAAGAACAAGATGAAGCAATGAAAATGAAGGCTTAAATAGTAATCGTTGTCCTCAAAGAATATTTGCCCTCTCTTGAATTGAATTTGGTGCTTGAAGGTACTTTTGACAAATGGTTTGCAATATTTATCAAATCTTAAAGATAAATAACACTTAGGCACTAGTGAAATTCCTTTAAAACTCAAGAACACAAAAGAAGATTTTGAATATGAAGAGAAAATGAAAATTCTATACTTTTTGGAATAATGATTTGATCTCAAGTGTTTCTATACATTTTGTATTGATCATCAACCACCTATTTATAGGCATCAATCAATGCTACACAAAATGGTGCCAAAACACATGAAAAGTTGCACGACAAACTTCAAAGGCCACCAAAAATTCAAACAAAAACAGGCCTTAACAGCTAGTTAATTGTTCTATGCAACTGCATAGAACAATCATATGCTATCACTTAGAGTAAAATGCCTTACAAATCACCATACGATCGCAAGCAATACATGCTTATGTGGCCGCATAGGCTTAAGTCTCAAGCCGCCATATTGATTTTCTTTTCAAAGCTTATTTTATTGATTTTGAACAATAATATCAACACTTGGATGCATCCATAATACTCATAAGCTTAATTTTTAAGAAATAAGTTCTTTTTTGACTTTGATGGATGGAAGTTTGGTGGAGAAAATCTAGAGCTAATTGATTAATGAAATATAGATTAAAATGGGGCAGACAGAGCTGGTCGCTAACAATGACGACTAGTTTGGGTTGGGGAAGAAAGAAAAAAGTTCTCAAATTTTTTTTCTTGTTAAATTTTTTATTTTAATTTATCCCTTTCAAAATTAATCAAAATATGATGAAATTGATTTTTTTGGGTTTACTAACTATCAATTGAATGGATTTCGTCCATATATCATCCAGCTACAATTGAGATGAAATGTTTGTAGCTGTGCAGTATTAATTTGAAAGGTTTGGGAGCTCAACTGCAATTCTCCCTTGAAAATATCTCAATTATTAACTTAAAGAAAGTTACGATAAAGAATAATAAATATAAATGCCGTATATAATTAAAAAATGGGTTAATCAATTTAATAATCTTATCTTAATTGTGAAGAATTATTTGCAATATACATCTTTAGTTGAAGAGTTAGGTATGATCAACATTACAAAATTCAAATCGGGCTGAAAATCATTTCTCGAAGATAGATTCGATCAATTATGTTGTAAATTTGTACAAAGAAAACCAGTGGAAAAACCATTCAACCTACTCGTATAAAGCCTCGATATTTTTTAAATTGTAAGTGATTATAATAATATTATTTAATTTAACATTTGTGGAAATTATTATTATTATTTTTTATAACAAGCATGGAAATATTACATTTACATTAGGCCAAATAACAATTTAGCAAAATACAGGATATTAATCAATGACATTTTGCTAAAGTGCATTAAAAATTTAAAAACCTATAGCCAACACCCTCCACAGATCATCATATTCAATTATTCATATAAAAAGTAGCTTTATATATGCAATTATTCGTTTACGCAAATCATTTCCCACCTAAGCAATAAACATGTCTTAGATTAATACAAATTATCCTTTACCTACGCAAAAATGAAAAATTTAAGTTAAAAAGGGAGTCGCGGATGATTTTGCAACTCTGAAAAGGTAGCAAGCAATTGTTAATTACAAGTTAAACAACCAAAACAAGAAAATGCTTAGAGCAGAATCGAAGCTTACTGCCGACACAGCTTCTTTAATCTGCCTTTGAGGCTTTCCAAAGGGATTACAACTCCTCCGCACTAGATAACCCTGAATAGAATTAATACCAGAGGGTTTCAATGTTGGAGAAATTTCACCGGATTTGAATATTAATGAATGTCTTGAACACGATATCGTTGTCCTCAAACAATATTTGCCCCTTCTCCTATGAATTTGAAATGCTTCGAAGGTTATTGGCAAATGGTTTGCAGAATTATAACAAGTCTTGCAAGGATTTTAACACCAAACCATAAGTGCAAGTCCTAGAAAACTTGAAGAACACAAAGAATGAATATGAATATGGCTTTTAAAGACTTTGATCTTTGATTTTGGAAGTAATATGAAACCTTGATATTTTGTGATGATTTTGCCTTCAACATGGATCCAATATATATAGGCAAACATCACATTCACGAAATGGTACCAAACTTTAAATCAAAAGTCACTAATTTTGAATTTACAACGGGAGAAAATGGCCTCCAACGGCCAAATAAATACACCATGCGACCGTATGGTACAAACCCATGCGGTCGCATGGTTTGCCCAATTAGTCCATGCGGTCACATGGACCAATTTTTTTTTATTATTATTGTTGTTGTTTATTTTGAACAACAAATCACAGCAATCCCCCACTTGTTCAAAATTAACAAGTCTCATATTCAT
>NW_019268433.1:0-4807 GCF_002742605.1 Olea europaea var. sylvestris
GAAATTTAACAAAGAAAAACTGCACCATGGGCAATTTTGTAATTTGTCAGGACGGTGTCGGAATGGACTGAAATTTGACGGGTCGATTGGAAGCGGCCTGAGAAATTGGATTGAAATTTTGCAGGTTGATTGGAAATTGCCCGATAAATTTAACAAATAAAAACCACACCAGGGGCAATTTTTTCATTTGTCACGACGGTGTCGGAGTGGGCTGAAATTTGGCAGGTTGATAGGAAACGGCCAGAGAAATTTAACAAAGAAAAATCGCACCTGGGGCAATTTTTTCATTTGCCACGACGTTGTCGAAATGGGCTGAAATTTGGCAGGTAGATTGGAAACGGCCCGAGAAATATGACTGAAATTTGGCAGGTTGATTGAAAACGGCCCGAGAAATTTAACAAAGAAAAACTGCACCATGTGCAATTTTGTAATTTGTCAGGACGGTGTCGGAATGGGCTGAAATTTGACAGGTTGATTGGAAGCGGCCCGAGAAATTGGATTGAGATTTGGCAGGCTGATTGGAAACGGCCTGATAAATTTAGCAAAAAAAATGTACCAAGGGCAATTTTTTCATTTGTCGCGACGGTATCGGAATGGCCTGAAATTTGGCAGGTATTTGTCGCGACGATGTCGAAATGGGCTGAAATTTGGCAGTTAGATTGGAAACGGCCCGAGAAATTTAACAAAAAAAATCGTGCCACGGGTAATTTTGTAATTTGTCACGATGGTGTCGGAATGGGCTGAAATTTGACAGGTTGATTGGAAGCGGCCCGAGAAATTGGATTGAAATTTGGCAGGCTGATTGGAAACGCCCCGATAAATTTAACAAAGAAAAACCGCAGCAGGAGCAATTTTTTCATTTGTCGTACGGAGTCGAAATGGGCTGAAATTTCGCAGGTTGATTGCAAACGGCCCAAGAAATTGGACTGAAATTTGGCAAGTTGATTGGAAACGGCTCGAGAAATTTAACAAAGAAAAACTGGCCCAGGGGCAATTTTGTCATTCGCCGCGACGGTGTCGGAATGGGTTGAAATTTGGCAGTTTGATTGGAAACGGCCCGAGAAACTGGACTGAAATTTGGCAGTTTGATTGAAAACGGCCCGAGGAATTTAACAAAGAAAAACCGCACCATTGGCAATTTTGTAATTTGTCGCAACGGTGCCGGAATGGGCTGAAATTTGACAGGTTGATTGGAAGCGGCCCGAGAAAGTTGATTAAAATTTGGCAAGCTGATTGGAAACGGCCCGATAAATTTAACAAAGAAAAATCGCACCAGGGACAATTTTTTCATTTGTCGCGACGGTGTCGGAATGGGCTGAAATTTGGCAAGTTGATTGGAAACCCCCCGAAAAATTTAACAAAAAAAACCGCACCAGGATCAATTTTGTCGTTTGTCGTGACGGTGTCGGAATGGGATGAAATTTGGCAAGTCGATTGGAAACGGAATGAGAAATTTGACAAAGAAAAATCGCACCAGGGGCAATTTTGTCATTTGTCGCGACGACGCCGAAATGGGCTGAAATTTGGCAAGTAGATTGGAAACGGCCAAAAATATGACTGAAATTTGGCAGGTTGATTGGAAATAGACCGAGAAATTTAACAAAGAAAAACGCACCACGGGCAATTTTGTAATTTGTCCCGACAGTGTCGGAATGGGCTGAAATTTGACAGGTTGATTGGAAGCGACCCGAGAAATTGATTGAAATTTGGCAGGCTGATTGGAAACGACCCGATAAATTTAACAAAGAAAAACCGCACCAGGGGCAATTTTTTCATTTGTCGCGACGGTGTCGGAATTGGCTGAAATTTTGCAGGTTGATTGGAAACGGCCCGATAAATTTAACAAAGAAAAACCGCACCAGGGGCAATTTTTTCATTTGTCGCGACGGTGTCGGAATTGGCTGAAATTTTGCAGGTTGATTGGAAACGACCCGAGAAATTTAACAAAGAAAAATCGCAACAGGGACAATTTTGTCAGTTGTCGCGACGGTGTCGGAATGGGCTGAAATTTGTCAGGTTGATTGGAAACGGCCCAAAAAATTTAACAAAAAAAAATCACATCGGGAGCAATTTTGTATATTTGTTGCAACAGTGTCGGAATGGACTGAAATTTGGCAGGTTGATCGAAAACGGCCCGAGAAATTTAACAAAGAAAAATCGCACCAGGGACAATTTTGTCATTAGTAGCTACGGTGTCGGAATAGGCTGAACTTTGGCAGGTTAATTGGAAACGGACCGAGAAATTTGGCAAAGAAAAATCGCACCAGGGGCAATTTTGTCATTTGTCGCGACGGTGTCGAAATGGGCTGAAATTTGGCAGGTAGATTGGAAACGGACTGAAAAATATGACTGAAATTTGGCAGGTTGATTGAAAACGGCCCGAGAAATTTAACAAAGAAAAACTGCACCATGGGCAATTTTGTAATTTGTCAGGACGGTGTCGGAATGGGCTGAAATTTGACAGGTTGATTGGAAGCGGCCCGAGAAATTGGATTGAAATTTTGCAGGCTGATTGGAAATTGCACGATAAATTTAACAAAGAAAAATCACACCAGGGGCAATTTTTTCATTTGTCGCGACGGTGTCGGAGTGGGCTGAAATTCGGCAGGTTGATAGGAAACGGCCCGAGAAATTTAACAAAAGAAAAATCGCACCTGGGGCAATTTTTTCATTTGTCAAGACGGTGTCGAAATGGGCTGAAATTTGGCAGGTAGATTGGAAACGGCCCGAGAAATATGACTGAAATTTGGCAGATTGACTGGAAACGGCCCGAGTAATTTAACAAAGAAAAACCGCGCCATGGGCAATTTTGTAATTTGTCACGACGGTGTCGGAATGGGCTGAAATTTGACAGGTTGATTGGAAGCGGCCCGAGAAATTGGATTGAAATTTGGCAGGCTGATTGGAAAAGGCCCGATAAATTTAACAAAGAAAAACTGCACCAGGGGCAATTTTTTCATTTGTCGCGACGATGTCGGAATGGGCTAAAATTTGGCAGGTTGATTGGAAACGGCCCGAGAAATTGAACTGAAATTTGGCAAGTTGATTGTAAACGGCCCGAGAAATTTAACAAAGAAAAATCGCCACAGGGGTAATTTTGTCATTTGTCACGACGATGTCGGAATGGGTTCAAATTTGGCAGGTTGATTGGAAGCGGCCCGAGAAATTGGACTGAAATTTAGCAGGTTGATTGGCAACAGCCCGAGAATTTAACAAAGAAAAATCACACCGGGGAAAATTTTGTCATTTGTTGCGACGGTGTCGGAATGGGCTGAAATTTGGCAGGTTGATTGGAAACGGCCCGAGAAATTTAACAAAAAAAAATCGCACCAGGGGAAATCTTGTCATTTCTCGTGACGGTGGCGGAATGGGCTGAAATTTGGCAGGTTGATTGGAAACGGCCCGAGAAATTTAACAAAAAAAAATCGCACCAGGGGAAATCTTGTCATTTCTCGTGACGGTGGCGGAATGGGCTGAAATTTGGCAGGTTGATTGGAAACGGCCCGAGAAATTTAACAAAAAAAAATCGCACCAGGGGAAATCTTGTCATTTCTCGTGACGGTGGCGGAATGGGCTGAAATTTGGCAGGTTGATTGGAAACGGCCCGAGAAATTTAACAAAAAAAAATCGCACCAGGGGAAATCTTGTCATTTCTCGTGACGGTGGCGGAATGGGCTGAAATTTGGCAGGTTGATTGGAAACGGCCCGAGAAATTTAACAAAGAAAAACCGCACAATGGGCAATTTTGTAATTTGTCGTGACGGTGTCGAAATGGGATGAAATTTGACTGGTTGATTGGAAGCGGCCCCGAGAAATTGGAATGAAATTTGGCAGGCTGATTGGAAACGGCCTGATAAATTTAACAAAAAAAATGTACCAGGGGCAATTTTTTCATTTGTCGCGACGGTATCGGAATGGGCTGAAATTTGGCAGGTATTTGTCGTGACGATGTCGAAATGGGCTGAAATTTGGCAGTTAGATTGGAAACTGCCCGAGAAATTTAACAAAGAAAAACCGCGCCATGGGTAATTTTGTAATTTGTCACGACGGTGTCGGAATGGGCTGAAATTTGACAGGTTGATTGGAAGCGGCCCGAGAAATTGGATTGAAATTTGGCAGGCTGATTGGAAACGCCCCGATAAATTTAACAAAGAAAAATCGCACCAGGGACAATTTTTTCATTTGTCGCGACGGTGTCGGAATGGGCTGAAATTTGACAGGTTGATTGGAAGCGGCCCGAGAAATTGGATTGAAATTTGGCAGGCTGATTGGAAACGCCCCGATAAATTTAACAAAGAAAAATCGCACCAGGGACAATTTTTTCATTTGTCGCGACGGTGTCGGAATGGGCTGAAATTTGACAGGTTGATTGGAAGCGGCCCGAGAAATTGGATTGAAATTTGGCAGGCTGATTGGAAACGCCCCGATAAATTTAACAAAGAAAAATCGCACCAGGGACAATTTTTTCATTTGTCGCGACGGTGTCGGAATGGGCTGAAATTTGACAGGTTGATTGGAAGCGGCCCGAGAAATTGGATTGAAATTTGGCAGGCTGATTGGAAACGCCCCGATAAATTTAACAAAGAAAAATCGCACCAGGGACAATTTTTTCATTTGTCGCGACGGTGTCGGAATGGGCTGAAATTTGGCAAGTTGATTGGAAACCCCCCGAAAAATTTAACAAAAAAAACCGCACCAGGAGCAATTTTGTCATTTGTCGCGACGGTGTCGGAATGGGCTGAAATTTGTCAAGTCGATTGGAAACGGAATGAGAAATTTGACAAAGAAAAATCGCACCAGGGGCAAT
>NW_019268434.1:0-4806 GCF_002742605.1 Olea europaea var. sylvestris
GGGCAATTTCGTTATTTTTCGCGACTGTGTCGGAGTGGGCTAAAATTTGACAGGTTGATCGGAAACAAAAATCGCGCGGAGGGAAGTTTCGTCATTTTTCGCGACGGTGTCGGAATGGGCTCAAATTTGAAAGGTTGGTCGGAAACAAAAATCGCGCCGGGGGCAATTTCATCATCTTTCGCGACGGTGTCGGAGTGGGCTAAAATTTGACAGGTTGATTGGAAACAAAAATCGCGCCAGGGGCAATTTTTTCATTTTTCACGGCGGTGTTGGAATGGGCTCAAATTTGACTGGTTGATCGTAAACAAAAATCGCGCCAGAGGCAATTTCGTCATTTTTCGCGACGGTGTCGGAATGGGCTCAAGTTTGACAGGTTGATCGGAAACAAAAATAGTACCGGGGGCAGTTTCGTCATTTTTCACGACTCTATCGGAGTGGGCTAAAATTTGACAGGTTGATCGGAAAACAAAAATCGCGCCTAGAGCAATTTTGTCATTTTTCGCGACGGTGTCGGAATGGGCTAAAATTTGAAAGGTTGATCAGAAACAAAAATCGCGCCCGAGGCTATTTCGTCATTTTTCGCGACGGTGCCGGAATGGGCTCAAATTGGACTGGTTGTTCGGAAACAAAAATCGCGCAGGGGGCAATTTCGTCATTCTTTGCGACGGTGTCGAAATGGGCTAAAATTTGAACGGTTTATAGGAAACAAAGATCGCGCCGGGGGCAATTTCGTTATTATTCGCGACGGTGTTGGAATGGGCTCAAATTTGACTGGTTGATCGGAAACAAAAATCGCGTCGGGGGCAATTTCGTCATTCTTCGCGACGGTGTGGAAATGGGCTAAGATTAGACAGGTTTATCGTAAACAAAAATCGCACCGGGGGCAATTTCGTCATTTTTCGCGACGGTGTCGGAATGGGCTAAAATTTGACAGGTTGATCGGAAACAAAAATCGCGCCGGAGGCAATTTCGTCATTTTTCGCGACGGTGTCGGAATGGGCTCATATTTGACAGGTTGATCGGAAACAAAAATCGCGCCGGGGGCAATTTCGTCATTTTTCGCTGCGGTGTCGGAATGGGCTCAAATTTGACAGGTTGATCAGAAACAAAAATCGGGCTGGGGGCAATTTCATTATTTTTCGCGACTGTGTCGGAGTGAGCTAAAATTTGACAGATTGATCGGAAACAAAAATCGCGCCTAGAGCAATTTTGTCATTTTTCGCGACGGTGTCGGACTGGCCTAAAATTTGACAGGTTGATCGGAAATAAAAATCGCGCCAGGGTCAATTTTTTCATTTTTCGCGGCGGTGTTGGAATGGGCTCAAATTTGACTGGTTGATCGAAAACAAAAATCGCGCCGGGGGCAATTTCGTCATTCTTCGCGACGGTGTCGAAATTGGCTAAAATTAGACCGATTTATCCGAAACAAAAATCGCTCCGGGGGCAATTTCGTCATTCTTCGCGACGGTGTCGGAGTGGGCTAAAATTTGACAGGTTGATCGGAAACAAAAATCGCGCCGGGGGCTATTTCGTCATTTTTCGCGACGGTGCCGGAACGGCCTAAAATTTAACAGGTTGATCGTAAACAAAAATCGTTCCTGGGGCAAGTTAGTCATTTTACGCGACGGTGTCGGAGTGGGCTCAAAGTTGACAGGCTGATCGGAAACAAAAATAGCGCAAGGGGCAATTTCGTCATTTTTCGCGACGGTGTCGGAATGGGCTCAAATTTGACGGGTTGACCGGAAAACAAAAATCGCGCCGGGGGAAATTTCTTTATTTTTCGCGACTGTGTCGGAGTGGGCTAAAATTTGACAGGTTGATCGGAAACAAAAATCGCGCGGAGGGCAATTTCGTCATTTTTCGCGACGGTGTCGGAATGGGCTCAAATTTGACAGGTTGATCGGAAACAAAAATCGCTTCGGGGGCAATTTCGTCATCTTTCGCGATGGTGTCGGAGTGGGCTAAAATTTGACAGGTTGATCGGAAACAAAAATCGCGCCGGGGGCAATTTTTTCATTTTTCGCGGCGGTGTTGGAATGGGCTCAAATTTGACTGGTTGATCGGAAACAAAAATCGCGCCGGGGGCAATTTTTTCATTTTTCGCGGCGGTGTTGGAATGGGCTCAAATTTGACTGGTTGATCGGAAACAAAAATCGCGCCGTGGGCAATTTCGTCATTCTTCGCGACGGTGTCGAAATTGGCAAAAATTTGACCGGTTTATCGGAAACAAAAATCGCGCCAGGGGCAATTTCTTCATTTTTCACGACAGTGTCGGAGTGGGCTAAAATTTGACAGGTTGATCGGAAACAAAAATCGCGCCTAGAGCAATTTCGTCATTTTTCACGACGGTACCGGAATGGGCTAAAATTTAACAGGTTGATTGGAAACAAAAATTGCGCCAGGGGCAATTTTGTCATTTTTTCGCGACGGTGTCGGAATAGGCTAAAATTTGACAGGTTGATAGGAAACAAAAATCGCGCATGGGTCAATTTTGTCATTTTTCGCGACGGTGTTGGAATGGGCTCAAATTTGACTGGTTGATCGGAAACAAAAATCGCGCCGGGGGCAATTTCGTCATTCTTCGCGACGGTGTCGAAATGGGCTAAAATTTGACTGGTTTATCGGAAACAAAAATCGCTCCGGGGGCAATTTCGTCATTCTTCACGACGGTGTCGGAGTGGGCTAAAATTTGTCAGGTTGATCGGAAACAAAAATCGCGCCGGGGGCTATGTCGTCATTTTTCGCGACAGTGCCGGAATGGCCTAAAATTTAACAGGTTGATTGTAAACAAAAATCGTTCCTGCGGCAAGTTAGTCAGTTTTCACGACGGTGTCGGAGTGGGCTCAAATTTGACAGGTTGATCGGAAACAAAAATCGCGCAAGGGGCAATTTCGTCATTTTTCGCGACGGTGTCGGAATGGGCTCAAATTTGACGGGTTGACCGGAAAACAAAAATCGCGCCGGGGGCAATTTCGTTATTTTTCGCGACTGTGTCAGAGTGGGCTAAAATTTGACAGGTTGATCAGAAACAAAAATCGCGCGGGGGGCAATTTCGTCATTTTTCGCGACGGTGTCGGAATGGGCTCAAATTTGACAGGTTGATCGGAAACAAAAATCGCGCCTAGGGCAATTTCGACATTTTTCGCGACGGTGTCGGAGTGGGCTAATATTTGACAGGTTGTTCGGAAACAAAAACCGTGTCGGAGTTAATTTCATCACTTTTCGCGACGGAGTCGGAATGGGCTAAAATTTAGCAGGTTTGTCAGAAACAAAAATCGCGCTAGGGGCAATTTCGTGATTTTTCGCGACGGTGTCGGAATGGACTCAAATTTGACGGGTTGATCGGAAAACAAAAATCGCGCCGGGGACAATTTCGTTATTTTTCGCGACTGTGTCGGAGTGGGCTAAAATTTGACAGGTTGACCGGAAACAAAAATCGCGCGGAGGGCAATTTCGTCTTTTTTCGCGACGGTGTCGGAATGGGCTCAAATTTGACAGGTTGATCGGAAACAAAAATCGCGTGAGGGGCAATTTCGTCATTTTTCGCGATGGTGTCGGACTGGGCTAAAATTTTACAGGTTGATCGGAAACAAAAATCGCGCCAGGGGCAATTTCCTCATTTTTCGCGACGGTGCCGGAATGTGCTAAAATTTAGCAGGTTTGTCGGAAACAAAAATCGCGCCGGGGGTAATTTCGTCATTCTTCGCGACGGTGTCGAAATGGGCTAAAATTTGACCGGTTTATCGGAACCAAAAATTGCGCCGGGTGCAATTTCGTCATTCTTCGCGACGGTGTCGGAGTGGGCTAAAATTTGACAGGTTGATCGGAAACAAAAATCTCGCCAGGGGCTATTTCGTCATTTTTCACGACGGTGCCGGAATGGCCTAAAATTTAACAGGTTGATCGTAAACAAAAATATTGCCTGGGGCAATTTAGTCATTTTTCCCGACGGTGTCGGAATAGGCTCAAATTTGACAGGTTGATCGGAAACAAAAATCGCGTAAGGGGCAATTTCGTCATTTTTCTCGACGGTGTCGGAATGGGCTCAAATTTTGACGGGTTGATCGAAAAACAAAAATCGCGTCGGGGGCAATTTTGTTATTTTTCGCGACTGTGCCGGAGTGGGCTAAAATTTGACAGGTTGATCGGAAACAAAAATCGAGCGGAGGGCAATTTCGTCATTTTTCGGGACGGTGTCGGAATGGGTTCAAATTTGACAGGTTGATCGGAAACAAAAATCGTGCCGGGGGCAATTTCGTCATCTTTCGCGACGGTGTCGGAGTGGGCTAAAATTTGACAGGTTGATCGGAAACAAAAATCGCACCAAGTGCAATTTCGTCATTTTTCGCGACGGTGTCGGAATGGGCTAAAATTCGACAGGTTGTTAGGAAACAAAAGCCGCGCCGGAGTTAATTTCGTCATTTTTCGCGACGGAGTTGGAATGGGCTAAAATTTGACAGGTTGATCGGAAACAACTGCGCCAGGGGCAATATCGTCATTTTTCGGGACGGTGTCGAAATGGGCTAAAGTTTGACAGGCTGATCGGAAACAAAAATCGCACCTAGAGGAATTTCGTCATTTTTCGCGACGGTGTCGGAATGGGCTAAAATTTGATAGGGTGATCGAAAACATAAACCGCGCCAGGGGCAATTTCATCACTTTTCGCGACGGTGTTGGAGTGGGCTCAAATTTGATAGGTTGATCGGAAACAAAAATCGCGCCAGGGGCAATTTCGTCATTTTTCGCGACGGTGTCGGACTGGGCTAAAATTTGACAGGTTGATTAGAAACAAAAATCGCGCCAGGG
>NW_019268435.1:0-4806 GCF_002742605.1 Olea europaea var. sylvestris
TGACTAGCAATTCGCCAAAAACGAACAAGCCCGAAGTTATCATGAAATCAAAAACCACTTTTCATTGACTCGATTCCAATCGAGTTAGACTAACAATTTCCCAAAAACGAACAAACCTGAAGTTTTCAGGAAATCAAAAACAACTTTTCACAGACTCGATTCCAATCGAATTTGACTAGGAATTCGCCAAGAACGAAGAAACCCGAAGTTATCATGAAATCAAAAACCACTTTTTATTGACTTGATTCCAATCGAATTAGACTAGCAATTCGCCAAAAACGAACAAGCCCGAAGTTTTCATTAAATCAAAATCCACTTTTCATCGGCTCTATTACAATTGAATTTGACTAGCAATTTGCGAAAAATGAACAAACCCGAAGTTATCACGAAATCAAAAACCACTTTTCATTGAATCGATTCCAATCGAATTTGACTAGCAATTCGCCAAAAATGAAAAAAATCGAAGTTATCATGAAATCAAAAACCACTTTTCAGTGACTCGATTCGAATCGAATTTGACTAGCAATTCGCTAGAAACGAACAAACCAATGTTTTCAGGAAATCAAAAACCACTTTTCATTGACTCGATTCCAATCGAATTTGACTAGCAATTCGCCAAAAACGAACATGCCCGAAGTTATCATGAAATCAAAAACCACTTTTCATTGGCTCGTTTCCAATCGAATTAGACTAGCAATTCGCCAAAAACGAACAAGCCCGAAGTTTTCAGGAAATCAAAAACAATTTTTCACTGACTCAATTCCAATCAAATTTGACTAGAAATTCGCCAAAAACGAACAAACCCGAAGATATCATGAAATCAAATACCACTTTTTATTGACTCGATTCCATTCGAATTAGACTAGCAATTCGCCAAAAACGAACAAGCCCAAAGTTTTCATGAAATCGAAATCCACTTTTCATTGGCTCCATTCCAATTGAATTTGACTAGCAATTCGCGAAAAACGAACAAACCCAAAGTTATCATGAAATCAAAAACCACTTTTCACTAACTCGATTCCAATCGAATTTGACTAGCAATTCGCCAAAAATGAACAAACCCGAAGTTATCATGAAATCAAAAGTCACTTTTCATTAACTCGATTCCAATCGAATTTGACTAGCAATTCGCCAAAAACGAACAAACCAGAAGTTTTCATGATATCAAAATCCACATTTCATTGGCTCAGTTCGAATTGAATTTGACTAGCAATTAGCGAAAAACGAACAAACCAGAAGTTATCATGAAATCAAAAACACTTTTCACTGACTCGATTCCCATCGAATTTGACTAGCAATTCGCCAAAAACGAACAAACCCAATGTTATCATGAAATCAAAAACCACTTTACATTGGCTCGATTCCAATCAAATTTGACTAGCAATTCGCCAAATACGAACAAACCCAAAGTCACCCTGAAATCAAAAACCAATTTTGTTGGCACGATTCCAATCGAATTTAAGTAGCAATTCGCCAAAAATGAACAAACCCAAGGTAATCATGAAATTAAAAATCACTTTTCACTAACTCGATTCCAATCGAATTTCACTAACAATTCGCCAAAAACGAACAAGCCCAAAGTTATCAGGAAATCAAAAACCACTTTTCACTGACTCGATTCCAATCGACTTTGACTAGCAATTCGCCAAAAACAAACAAGACCGAAGTTTTTATGAAATAAAAATCCACTTTTCATCGGCTCAATTACAATTGAATTTGACTACCAATTCGCGAAAAATGAACAAACCCGAAGTTATCATGAAATCAACAACCACTTTTCATTGAATCGATTCCAATCGAATTTGACTAGCAATTCGCCAAAAATGAAAAAACCCGAAGTTATCATGAAATCAAAAACCACTTTTCATTGAATCGATTCCAATCGAATTTGACTAACAATTCGCCAAAAATGAACAAATCCGAAGTTACCATGAAATCGAAAACCACTTTTCATTGACTCGATTCGAATATAATTTGAATAGCAATTCGCCAAAAACGAACAAACCCGAAGTTATCATGAAATCAAAAAGCACTTATCATTGACTCGATTCCAATCGAATTAGACTAGCAATTCACCAAAAACGGACAAGCCCGAAGTTTTCATGAAACCAAAAATCACTTTTCATTGACTCGATTCCAATCGAATTAGACTAGCAGTTCGCGAAAAATGAAAAAACCCAAAGTTTTCATGAAATCAAACACGACTTTTCATTTACTCGATTCCAATCGAATTTGACTAGCAATTTGCCAAAAACGAACATGCCCGAAGTTATCATGAAATCAAAAACCACTTTTCATTGACTCGATTCCAATCGAATTTGACCAGCAATTCGCCAAAAAGGAACAAGCCCGAAGTTATCATGAAATCAAAAACCACTTTTCATTGACTCGATTCCAATCGAATTTGACCAGCAATTCGCCAAAAACGAACAAACCCGAAGTTATCATGAAATCGAAAACAACTTTTCATTGACTCAATTCCAATCGAATTTGACTAGCAATTCACCGAAAATGAACAAACCCAAAGTTTTCAAGAAATCAAAATCAACTTTTCATTTACTCGATTCCAATCGAATTTGACTAGCAATTTGCCAAAAACGAACATGCCCGAAGTTATCATGAAATCAAAAACCACTTTTCATTGACTCGATTCCAATCGAATTTGACTAGCAATTCGCCAAAAAGGAACAAGCCCGAAGTTATCATGAAATCAAAAACCACTTTTCATTGACTCGATTCCAATCGAATTTGACCAGCAATTCGCCAAAAACGAACAAACCCGAAGTTATCATGAAATCGAAAACAACTTTTCATTGACTCAATTCCAATCGAATTTGACTAGCAATTCACCGAAAATGAACAAACCCAAAGTTTTCAAGAAATCAAAATCAACTTTTCATTGACTCGATTCCAATCGAATTTGACTAGCAATTCGCCAAAATGAGCAAACCCGAAGTTATCATGAAATTGAAAATCACTTTTCATTGACTCGATTCGAATATAATTTGACTAGCAATTCGCCAAAAACGAACAAACCCAAAGTTATCATGAAATCAAAAAGCACTTTTCATTGACTCGATTCCAATGGAATTAGACTAGCAATTCACCAAAAACGGACAAGCCCGAAGTTTTCATGAAATCAAAAACAACTTTTCATTGACTCGATTCCAATCGAATTAGACTAGCAATTCGCGAAAAATGAAAAAACCCGACGTTTTCATGAAATCCAACACGACTTTTCACTGACTCGATTCCAATCGACTTTGACTAGCAATTCGCCAAAAACGAACAAGACCGAAATTTTCATGAAATAAAAATCCAATTTTCATCGGCTCAATTACAATTGAATTTGACTAGCAATTCGCGAAAAATGAACAAACCCGAAGTTATCATGAATTCAAAAACCACTTTTCATTGAATCGATTCCAATCGAATTTGACTAGCAATTCGCCAAAAATGAAAAAACCCGAAGTTATCATGAAATCAAAAACCACTTTTCATTGATTCGATTCCAATCGGATTTGACTAGCAATTCGCCAAAAATGAAAAAACCTAAAGTTTTCAAGAAATCAAAAACAACTTTTCATTGACTCGATTCCATTCGAATTTAACTAGCAATTCGCCAAAAACGAACAAGCCCGAAGTTTTCATGAAATCGAAATCCACTTTTCATCGGCTCTATTACAATTGAATTTGACTAGCAATTCACGAAAAATGAACAAACCCGAAGTTATCACGAAATCAAAAACCACTTTTCATTGAATCGATTCCAATCGAATTTGACTAGCAATTCGCTAGAAACGAACAAACCCAATGTTTTCATGAAATCAAAAACCACTTTTCATTGACTCGATTCCAATCGAATTTGACTAGCGATTCGCCAAAAACGAACAAACCCGAAGTTATCATGAAATCAAAAACCACTTTTCATTGACTCGATTCCAATCGAATTTGGCTAGCAATTCACCAAAAATGAACAAACCCAAAGTTTTCAAGAAATCAAAAACAACTTTTCATTTACTCGATTCCAATCGAATTTGACTAGCAATTCGCCAAAAATGAGCAAACCCGAAGTTATCATGAAATCGAAAATCACTTTTCATTGACTTGATTCGAATATAATTTGACTAGCAATTCGCCAAAAACGAACAAACCCAAAGTTATCATGAAATCAAAAAGAAGTTTTCATTGACTCGATTCCAATCGAATTTGACTAGCAATTCACCAAAAACGGTCAAGCCCGAAGTTTTCATGAAATCAAAAACCACTTTTTATTGACTCGATTCCAATCGAATTAGACTAGCAATTCGCGAAAAATGAAAAAACCCGACGTTTTCATGAAATTCAACACGACTTTTCAATTACTCGATTCCAATCGAATTTGACTAGCAATTTGCCAAAAACGAACATGCCCGAAGTTATCATGAAATCAAAAACCACATTTCATTGACTCGATTCCAATCAAATTTGTCTAGCAATTCGCCAAAAAGGAACAAGCCCGAAGTTATCATGAAATCAAAAACCACTTTTCATTGACTCGATTCCAATCGAATTTGACTAGCAATTCGCCAAAAACGAACATACTCGAAGTTATCATGAAATCAAAAACCACTTTTCATTGATTCGATTCCAATCGAATTTGACTAACAATTCGCCAAAAATGAAAAAACCCAAAGTTTTCAAGAAATCAAAAACAACTTTTCATTGACTCGATTCCAATCGGATTTAACTAGCAATTCGCCAAAAACGAACAAGCCCGAAGTTATCATGAAATCAAAAACCACTTTTCATTTACTCGATTCCAAT
>NW_019268436.1:0-4806 GCF_002742605.1 Olea europaea var. sylvestris
AAGACAGCTATCAACTGCCTTTTAGGGGGGGGGGGAGTGGGAAAAAAAGAGCCGACTCGGCTCGGCCCGTTTTGGCTCAGTAAGGCCCGAGCTCTTGATTTTTTGGCCTAACTTTTGCTTGGCTCGGCTCGAACCAAAAAAAGCCCGTCTTCAAAAAGCTCGAGCCGAGTTCGAGCCTTGATTTTCGGCTCGCGAGCAAGCTCGACTTGACTCGTTGCCATCCTTAGAATTATCCAATTTCATATCATTATAATCATTTTCTATTAATTGTTGAATCGTTTTTCATGTAACTATCTACATTTTTGTGCAGATAAAAACTAGCTAGCTTTGTAGTTTGCTAGGTGAGAATATTTTCTTTTCTATGGAAAGTAAGATTTGAAGATATAATTAAATTGAATAAATACAATGCGATAAACCTGGAGTTCGTGGAGTTCCTGTTCTGTGACCATTTTTGCCAAAAATTGCTGAAACCCCATTTTTCATATATAAAAGCAAAATAAATATGTACTTCATTAATCTGATGACAAACAATGTCAAATGTAACTCATGTTGTCTACGTGGGCCGCTACAGGAGGAATTAGGCAAGTTTCTGTCCGATCAATATAAACGCATTTCGCTATAAGAGTTTTGGCCAGAAACCTTGATTCTCTTCGATCAACACCAACGCATTTCACTATCATTAAAGCCATAAGAGTTTTTGGCCATAAACCCTCGATTCTCTTCGATAAATATCAACACATGACACTAACATAAACTGTAAAAAAGTTGCAGTTCACAGAAGCAATGGAGAAATACGCAGGCTCTTTCTACATCGTTTGCGCTATACTAATAACCCTTCTGCTTGCTGTAATAATCATCTTCAAATGGGCAGTATATACGAAACGGAGGTCACTTCCTCCTGGGCCGAGTGGCTTGCCCATTGTTGGGTGCCTAATCCAAATGATTATTAACAAGCCAACCTTCCAATGGATTCACAAGATGATGGATGATATGCACACTGAAATTGCTTGTATCCTTCTTGGTGGGGTTCACGTCATTCCTGTCACTTCTCCTGAACTTGCACGAGAGTTCTTGAAGAAACAGGATATTATTTTTGCATCAAGACCTCATTGCATGTCTGCAAGATTATGTAGCAGTGGGTACTTAACTGCAATACTTTCACCTATGGGTGATCAGTGGAAGAAAATGAGGGGAGTTCTTGCTGTACACGTACTTTCACCAGCAAAGCACCGTTGGCTTCACGATAAAAGAATGGAAGAAGCTGATAATCTTGTTCGTTATGTCTATAACCAGTGCAAGAATTCTTCGGAAGGTGTTGGTTTGGTGAACGTTAGAGTCGCAGCACAACAGTACTGTGGCAACGTTATCAGAAGGATGATATTCGGCAAAAGGTACTTTGGAAATGGTATGGAAGATGGAGGGCCAGGCACCGAAGAGGAAGAACATGTTGCTGCACTCTTCAAAATTCTTTCCTCTCTCTTTGGGTTCAGCATTTCAGATTATGTTCCGTGGTTGGAGTTTTTTGATTTCGATGGTTATAAAGGGATCCTAAAAAAGGCTATTGGGAGTCTATCTAAATTCCATGACCCCGAAATACATGGTAGGATTCAGACCTGGAAAAAGGGGCTGAGAGAAAATGAAGAGGATATTCTTGATGTTTTGATAAACCTCAAGGACTCAAAAGGTGCTCCGCTTTTGATGATTGAAGAGATCAAAGCACAAATTATTGTAAGAATGCCCTAACCTATTCAAATCTACTATAGCTCTCACATTTTCACCTAGTTTAGAACCCCAATATGAATTTGTCATTCCTATCTATACGAAATTAATCGACCACGTCACTATGATATTAATGAAAACCAATGATTATATTAAAAACATAATGTACAATTTACTCTTAAAATTGATTCTTGATAAGTTTATTATTATATTTTTATTAATTACTTTCATTGATAACCCTTTAAAAATCTTATTTTTCTACTATATAATTGATATTTGCAGGAATGATGATAGCCACAGTGGATAATCCATCAAATGCTTTTGAGTGGGCTCTTGCAGAGATGATAAATCAACCCCAGATTTTGAAAAGGGCGACTGCAGAATTGGACTTAGTGGTTGGAAGGAACAGACTAGTTCAAGAATCAGATTTAAATAAACTGAACTATGTGAAGGCGTGTGCAAAAGAGGCATTTAGACTCCATCCAATAGCACCTTTTAACGTTCCACATGTATCTATGGAAGATACAACTGTAGCTGGATACTCTATTCCAAAAGGTAGTCACGTAATGTTGAGTCGTACAGGTCTTGGTCGAAATCCAAGAATATGGGAAGATCCTCTGAAGTATAAGCCCGAGCGTCACCTCAAAGATGATGGCTCGGTGGTTGTTCTCGTTGATTCTGAATTGAACATGTTATCATTTAGCATTGGAAAGCGAGGATGTGCCGGTGTTGTGCTTGGTTCTACCTTGACCACAATGTTATTTGCTAGACTTATTCATGGATTCACTTGGAACGCTCCACCTGATGTGACAAGTATTGACTTAACTGAGTCTGAGTGTGATCTCTTACGAGCCAAACCATTGGTTGCACTAGCAAAACCCCGATTGTCTTCAGACATTTATCAACAAATTCAAATTTAAAATTCATTGCAGGGTCTGTTAGTATTGTTAAAAATCTAGTTTTGTCTGTTTTGAGTCAGATAAAAATTAATATGTAGTGTTTGAATAAGTCCCTATTGTGGAGTCGAATTCTAGCTAGTGAGTTGTCAAATTAATGGTCGTTCCGTGTTTTGAATGGTTATGTACACATATTTGGCAAGGTAACATGAATTTGAAATAAATATTTTCCTTCCTTTAGAACTCAGCATTAGTCACTAAGACAATGTTTGAAATCTTGCTTCGAGTTATGACATAGCAACTCGTAAATATTGTAATCTCGAGCTTTAGGTAATCTGAATCTTTATAGACAGAAGTCAAAACATGAAAGAACGAATTATGGGAGCAGCTAACCATTGTAACTTATCAAATTTGATTTTGGACTGCATTATAAATTAACTCACGTGATATAGAGAAGAATATACACATAAAAGAGTAAATAAAAAGGCTGCGGAACGTAAAGAAAGAAGAGAGAAAGAATACGAAAGGAAAATGAGTGTGTCCATCTGCATTGCTTGTATTAGTTTTTTTGTAGAAAGAGAATAAAAAATGAAAGTGAGAACGAAGAGATTGTCGGGACAAAGAAAGAAAATTGAGAGTGAAACTAAAGAAAACGATCATTCGTGAGGCGTACTTTGAGTGCTCTAATTTATGTTCGTTGATTGCTACAAAACTCTTTTATTGTGAGGTTTATCGAATTAATTGAATACTATATCATTTTTAACATTGCATAATAATCAAAACTAATTATTGAGTTAGGACTTAAAAATTATTGAGTGGATCAATACATGGAAACCACATGATCTCTATGGCTGAAATGGAGACAGATCGATGGATCCATACATACGCTAACATCTCTATGGTGAAACGGACCACGTAGTTGCATATATCCATACTTGGAAACCAAGTCCTACAAGTGAGATAGAGATGGTTTAAAAAGTTGTGATACACGTTTTATTGCTTCTGCTTCTTTTTGCAATAGTACTGCAGGAACATGAAAAAGATCGTACCTAGTTAGAGATGGTGAAAAATTCTTAAATGGTGAAAAATACCTAAAAACCATATAAATTCTTAATTGTTACACGTCCTTTGAAAATAATAAAATAATAAAGCCACTGTTTGACAAAGCTTTTTATAGATTATAACTTTGTGAGTCTTATTAAATTGTGATTAAAAGTGGATAAAATTGTGAATTTAATAAAATATTTGACAAATAATGAAGTTGACCAACTTAAAATGTGAAGAAAGCTACCCAAAAAGAGCTAGAAGTACTTTAAAATAACTGTTGAAGTTGGAAAAGAACTTAATGATAATATTGTTAAATAATGCAACAATAACAATAATATAATATCTCTACAAAATGATTATTAGGTATCGCTATGCTTAAGAACAAACTTGCTTCCTTTAAAAAAAATAATAATAAAATAATAAATAAAAAATCATTAGCTTGCGAAGTTCCATGGATATTTCCGGTATCCCCAATTTAGTGTTTCAGTTTTGCTTGATGTACAAGAGGTTTCTCTGCCAGAACACACACATAGGGGGTGGGTGGGGTATTTTGTGACAATTTTTTTTTTACAATATGTCCCATGCCATAAGAGTATTCTGACAATCTTTTGTGAAACTTTCTTCTGGACAAATGGATTAACTCTTAGTGTTTACCTCAATCTAACGTCAACACCATGTACTTTCCATAATTTTAACTAGTTTTGCACCATTGTTCACAATTTTTGCTTTAAACCATTAATCAAGCACAAGAACAAATGATATTTAATGTCGGAATATATCTCACAATATATTTTTTCATGCACATTCAAGAATGTTAAATTTTGATACTCAATAAATCTCGGGTTATGATATTAATATACAAATATATATTTCATAAGCTTAAGTCGATGAATGAAATAAATACGAACAACCAAGTCCAAAAGCTCTACCCGACCCATTTATATTCCTCTTGGATGGATTTGAATCTTGTCGATTTAGCTTTATTATTGGTCTAATTAAAAGCCTAACCTAACTATTTATATGATCCTAACCCTAGCTGTTTTGCAGTATGTGACAAAATAGAAGGGAAAATACGTGGCCTTTGTAGAGAGAAAAGTAGCTGGCTTTGTGGTGCAAAAGCCAGCTGCTTAGTTTCCAAAAAATC
>NW_019268437.1:0-2117 GCF_002742605.1 Olea europaea var. sylvestris
GAATCGTCTAAAATTTGACAGATTGATGGGAAACAAAAATCGCGCCGGGAGCAATTTCGTCAATTTTCGCGACGGTGCCGGAAGCAGCTAAAACTTGACTGATCGATGGGAAACAAAAATCACGCCGGGAGCAATTTCGTCATTTTTCGCGACGGTGTCGGAATCGGCTAAAATTTGACTGATTGATGGGAAACAAAAATCGCGCCGTGGGCGATTTCGTCATTTTTCGCGACGGTGTCGAAATGGGCTCAAATTTGACCGATTCTTCGGAAAAAAAATCGCGCCGGGGTCGATTTCGTAATTTTTCGCGTCGGTTTTGGAATCTTCTAAAATTTGACAGATTGATGGGAAACAAAAATAGCGCCGGAGCAATTTTGTCGATTTTCGCAACGGTGTCGGAATCGACTAAAATTTGACTGATTGATGGGAAAAAAATCGATCCGGGGGCGATTTCGTCATTTTTCATGACGGTGTCGAAATGGGCTCAAATTTGACCGATTCTTCGGAAAAAAATCTCGCAGGGGTCGATTTCGTCATTTTTCGCGACGGTTTTGGAATCGTCTAAAATTTGACAGATTGATGGGAAACAAAAATCGCGCCGGGAGCAATTTCGTCATTTTTCGCGACGGAGTCAGAATCGACTAAAATTTGACTGATTGAAGGGAAACAAAAATCGCGCCGGGGGCGATTTCGTCATTTTTCGCGACGGTGTCGAAATGGGCTCAAATTTGACCGATTCTTCGGAAAAAAATCGCGCCGGGGTCGATTTCGTCATTTTTCGCGACGGTTTTGGAATCGTCTAAAATTTGACAGATTGATGGGAAACAAAAATCGCGCCGGGAGCAATTTCGTCATTTTTCGCGACGGAGTCAGAATCGACTAAAATTTGACTGATTGATGGGAAACAAAAATCGCGCCGGGAGCAATTTCGTCATTTTTCGCGACGGAGTCAGAATCGACTAAAATTTGACTGATTGAAGGGAAACAAAAATCGCGCCGGGGGCGATTTCGTCATTTTTCGCGACGGTGTCGAAATGGGCTCAAATTTGACCGATTATTCGGAAAAAAATCGCGCCGGGGTCGATTTCGTCATTTTTCGCTACGGTTTTGGAATCGTCTAAAACTTGACAGATTGATGGGAAACAAAAATCCCGCCGGGAGCAATTTCGTCAATTTCGCGACGGTGTCGGAATCGGCTAAAACTTGACTGATTGATGGGAAACAAAAATTGCGCCGGGAGCAATTTCGTCATTTTTCGCGACGGAGTCAGAATCGACTAAAATTTGACTGATTGATGGGAAACAAAAATCGCGCCGGGGGCGATTTCGTCATTTTTCGCGACGGTGTCGAAATGGGCTCAAATTTGACCAATTGATCGGAAAAAAAATCGCGCAGGGTCAATTTCGTAATTTTTCAAGACGGTGTCGGAATCGGCTAAAACTTGACTGATTGATGGGAAACAAAAATCGCGCCGGGGACAATTTCGTCATTTTTCGCGACGGTGTCGGAATCGGCTAAAATTTGACTGACTGATGGAAAACAAAAATCGCGCCGAGGGCGATTTCGTAATTTTTCGCGACGGCGTCGAATTGGGCTCAAATTTGACAGATTGATCGGAAACGAAAATCGCGTCGGGCACAATTTTCTCATTTTTTACAACGGTGTCGGAATCGGCTAAAATTTGACACATTAATCGGAAATAAAAATCGCGCCGAGGGCAATTTCGTCGTTTTTCGCGACGGTGTCGGAATGGTCTCAAATTTGACCGATTGATCGGAAACAAAAATCGTGCTGGCGAATATTTCGTCATTTTTCGCGACTGTGTTGGAATCGTCTAAAATTTGACAGATTGATCGAAAACAAAAATCGCGCCGGGAGCAATTTCGTCATTTTTCGCGACGGTGTCGGAATTCGATAAAATTTGACTGATTGATGGGAAAAAAATTGCGCCGGGGGCGATTTCGTCATTTTTCGCGACGGTGTCGAAATGGGCTCAAATTTGACCGATTCTTCGGAAAAAAATCGCGCCGGGGTCGATTTCGTCATTTTTCGCGACGGTTTTGGAATCGTCTAAAATTTGACAGATTGATGGGAAACAAAAATCGCGCCGGGAGCAA
>NW_019268437.1:2125-4805 GCF_002742605.1 Olea europaea var. sylvestris
TGATTGATGGGAAACAAAAATCGCGCCGGGAGCAATTTCGTCAATTTTCGCGACGGTGTCGGAATCGGCTAAAACTTGACTGATTGATGGGAAACAAAAATCGCACCGGGAGCAATTTCGTCAATTTTCGCGACGGAGTCAGAATCGACTAAAATTTGACTGATTGAAGGGAAACAAAAATCGCGCCGGGGTCGATTTCGTCATTTTTCGCGACGGTGTCGAAATGGGCTCAAATTTGACCGATTCTTCGGAAAAAAATCGCGCCGGGGTCGATTTCGTCATTTTTCGCGACGGTTTTGGAATCGTCTAAAACTTGACAGATTGATGGGAAACAACAATCGTGCCGGGAGCAATTTCGTCAATTTTTGCGACGGTGTCGGAATCGACTAAAATTTGACTGATTGATGGGAAACAAAAATCGCGCCGGGGGCGATTTCGGCATTTTTCGCGACGGTGTCGAAATAGGCTCAAATTTGACCGATTCTTCGGAAAAAAAAATCGCGCCGGGGTCGATTTCGTCATTTTTCGCGACGGTTTTGGAATCGTCTAAAACTTGACAGATTGATGGGAAACAAAAATCGCGCCGGGAAAAATTTCGTCAATTTTCGCGACGGTGTCGGAATCGACTAAAATTTGACAGTTTGATGGGAAACAAAAATCGCGCCGGGGGCGATTTCGTCATTTTTCGCTACGGTGTCGAAGTGGGCTCAAATTTGACCGATTCTTCGGAAAAAAAATCGCGCCGGGGTCGATTTCGTCATTTTTCGCGACGGTTTTGGAATCGGCTAAAATTTGAGTGTTTGATGGGAAACAAAAATCGCGCCGGGAGCAATTTCGTCAATTTTCGCGACGGTGTCGGAATCGTCTAAAACTTGACTGATTGATGGGAAACAAAAATCGCGCCGGGAGCAATTTCGTCAATTTTCGCGACGGTGTCGGAATCGTCTAAAACTTGACTGATTGATGGGAAACAAAAATCGCGCCGGGAGCAATTTCGTCAATTTTCGCGACGGTGTCGGAATCGTCTAAAACTTGACTGATTGATGGGAAACAAAAATCGCGCCGGGAGCAATTTCGTCAATTTTCGCGACGGTGTCGGAATCGTCTAAAACTTGACTGATTGATGGGAAACAAAAATCGCGCCGGGAGCAATTTCGTCAATTTTCGCGACGGTGTCGGAATCGTCTAAAACTTGACTGATTGATGGGAAACAAAAATCGCGCCGGGAGCAATTTCGTCAATTTTCGCGACGGTGTCGGAATCGTCTAAAACTTGACTGATTGATGGGAAACAAAAATCGCGCCGGGAGCAATTTCGTCAATTTTCGCGACGGTGTCGGAATCGTCTAAAACTTGACTGATTGATGGGAAACAAAAATCGCGCCGGGAGCAATTTCGTCATTTTTCGCGACGGTGTCGGAATCGGCTAAAATTTGACTGATTGATGGGAAACAAAAATCACGCCGGGGGCGATTTCGTCATTTTTCGCGACGGTATCGAAATGGGCTCAAATTTGACCGATTCTTCGGAAAAAAATCGCGCCGGCGTCGATTTCGTCATTTTTCGCGACGGTTTTCGAATCGTCTAAAATTTGACAGATTGATGGGAAACAAAAATCGCGCCGGGAGCAATTTCGTCAATTTTCGCGACGGTGTCGGAATCAGCTAAAACTTGACTGATTGATGGGAAACAAAAATCGCGCCGGGAGCAATTTCGTCATTTTTCGCGACGGTGTCGGAATCGGCTAAAATTTGACTGATTGATGGGAAACAAAAATCGCGCCGTGGGCGATTTCATCATTTTTCGCGACGGTGTCGAAATGGGCTCAAATTTGACCGATTCTTCGGAAAAAAAATCGCGCCGGGGTCGATTTCGTAATTTTTCGCGTCGGTTTTGGAATCTTCACAAATTTGACAGATTGATGGGAAACAAAAATAGCGCCGGGTGCAATTTTGTCAATTTTCGCAACGGTGTCGGAATCGACTAAAATTTGACTGATTGATGGGAAAAAAATCGATCCGGGGGCGATTTCGTCATTTTTCACGACGGTGTCGAAATGGGCTCAAATTTGACCGATTCTTCGGAAAAAAATCTCGCAGGGGTCGATTTCGTCATTTTTCGCGACGGTGTCGGAATCGGCTAAAATTTGACTGATTGATGGGAAACAAAAATCGCGCCGGGGGCGATTTCGTCATTTTTCACGACGGTGTCGAAATGGGCTCAAATTTGACCGATTCTTCGGAAAAAAATCGCGCCGGGGTCGATTTCGTCATTTTTCGCGACGGTGTCGGAATCGGCTAAAATTTGACTGATTGATGGGAAACAAAAATCGCGCCGGGGGCGATTTCGTCATTTTTCGCGACGGTGTCGGAATCGGCTAAAATTTGACTGATTGATGGGAAACAAAAATAGCGCCGGGAGCAATTTCGTCAATTTTCGCGACGGTGTCGGAATCGGCTAAAATTTGACTGATTGATGGGAAACAAAAATCGCACCGGGAGCAATTTCGTAATTTTTCGCGACGGAGTCAGAATCGACTAAAATTTGACTGATTGAAGGGAAACAAAAATCGCGCCGGGGGCGATTTCGTCATTTTTGGCAACGGTGTCGAAATGGGCTCAAATTTGACCGATTCTTCGGAAAAAAATCGCGCCGGGGTCGATTTCGTCATTTTTCGCGAC
>NW_019268438.1:0-4804 GCF_002742605.1 Olea europaea var. sylvestris
ACAGTCGCGAAAAATGACGAAATTGCCCCCGGCGCGATTTTTGTTTTCGATCAACCAATCAAATTTTAGCCCATTCTGACACAGTCGAGAAAAATGACGAAATTGCACCCGGCGCGGTTTTCGTTTCCAAACAACCAGTCAAATTTTAGCCCATTCCGACATCGTCGCGAAAAATTACGAAATTGCCCCCGGCGCGATTTTTGTTTCCGATCAACCTATGAAATTTTATCCAATTCCGACACAATTTCGAAAAATGACGAAATTACCCCCGGCCCGATTTTTGTTCCCGATCAATCTGTCAAATTTTAGCCCATTCCGACACAGTCGCGAAAAATGACGAAATAGCCCCCGGCGTGATGTCTGTTTCCGATCAACCAATCAAATTTTAGCCCGTTCCGACCCAGTCGAGAAAAATGACGAAATTGCCCCCGGCGCGGTTTTTGTTTCCGATCAACCTGTCAAATTTTAGCCCATTCCGACACAGTCGCGAAAAATGACGAAATTGCCCCCGGCGCGATTTTTGTTACCGATCAATCTGTCAAATTTTAGCCGATTCCGACAGCGTCGCCAAAAATGAAGAAATTGCCCCCGGCGCTATTTTTGTTTCCGATCAATCTGTCAAATTTTAGCCGATTCCGACAGCGTCGCCAAAAATGAAGAAATTGCCCCCGGCGCTATTTTTGTTTCCGATCAATCTGTCAAATTTTAGCCGATTCCGACAGCGTCGCCAAAAATGAAGAAATTGCCCCCGGCGCTATTTTTGTTTCCGATCAATCTGTCAAATTTTAGCCGATTCCGACACCGTCGCGAAAAATGACGAAATTGCCCCCGGCACGATTTTTGTTCCCGATCAATCTGTCAAATTTTAGCCCATTCCGACACAGTCGCAAAAAATTACGAAATTGCCCCTGGCGCGGTTTTTGTTTCCGATCCACCAATCAAATTTTAGTCCATTCCGACATCGTCGCGAAAAATGACGTAATTGACCCCTGCGCGATTCTTCTTTCCGATCAACCTATTAAATTTTAGCGAATTCCGACACAGTTTTGAAAATGACGAAATTACACCCGGCGCGATTTTTGTTTCCGATCAACCTGTCAATTTTTAGCCCATTCCGACACAGTCGCGAAAAGTAACGAAATTGCACCAGGCAAGGTTTTTTGTTTCCGATCAACCTGGCAAATTTTAGCCCATTCAGACACAGTCGTAAAAAATGACGAAATAGCCCCCGGCGCGATTTCTGTTTCCGATCAACCTGTCAAATTTTAGCCAATTCCGAAACATTTGCGAAAAATGACGAAATTGCCCCCGGCGAGATTTTTGTTTCTGATCAACCTGTCAAATTTTAGCCCATTCCTACACAGCCGCGAAAAATGACGAAATTGACCCCGGCGCGATTTTTGTTTCCGATCAACCTATCAAATTTTAGCTTATACTGACACAGTTTTGAAAAATGACGAAATTACCCCCGGCGCGGGTTTTGTTCCCGACCAACCTGTCAATTTTTTGCCCATTCCGACACAGTCGCGAAAAATGACGAAATTGCCCCCGGCGCGGTTTTTGTTTCCGATCAACCAATCAAATTTTAGCCCATTCCAACATCGTCGCGAAAAATTACGAAATTGACCCCGGCACGATTTTTGTTTCCGATCAACCTATCAAATTTTAGCTTATACTGACACAGTTTTGAAAAATGACGAAATTACCCCCGACGCGATTTTTATTCCCGATCAACCTTTGAATTTTTTGCCCATTCCGACACAGTCGCAAAAAATGACGAAATTGCCCCCGGCGTGATTTTTAATTTCCGAACAACCAGTCAACTTTTAGCTCATTCCGACACAGTCGCGAAAAATGACGAAATTGCCCCCGGCGCGATTTCTGTTTCCGATCAACCCTTCAAATTTAAGACAATTCCGAAACATTTGGGAAAAATGACGAAATTGCCCCCGGCGAGATTTTTGTTTCCGATCAAACTGTCAAATTTTAGCCCATTCCTACACAGTCGCGAAAAATGACGAAATTGTCCACGGCGCGATTTTTGTTTCCGATCAACCTATCAAATTTTAGCCAATTCCGACACAGTTTTGAAAAATGACGATATTACCCCCGGCGCGGTTTTTGTTCCCGATCAACCTATCAATTTTTAGCCAATTTCGACACAGTCGCGAAACATGACGAAATTGCCCCCGACGCGGTTTTTTGTTTCCTATCAGCCTTTAAAATTTTAGCCCATTCCGATATAGTCGCGAAAAATGACGAAATAGCCCTCGGCGCGATTTTTGTTTCCGATCAACCTGTCAAATTTTTGCCAATTCCGAAACAGTTGCGAAAAAACGAAATTGCCCCCGGCGCGATTTTTGTTCCCGATGAACCTGTCAATTTTTAGCCCATTCTGACACAGTCGCGAAAAATGACGAAATTGCCCCCGGCGCGGTTTTTGTTTCTGATCAACCTTTCAAATTTTAGCCCATTCCGACACAGTCGCGAAAAATGACGAAATAGACCCCGGCTCGATTCCTGTTTCCGATCAACCTGTCAAATTTTACCCAATTCCGAAACATTTGCGAAAAATGACGAAATTGCCCCTGGCGAGATTTTTGTTTCTGATCAACCTGTCAAATTTTAGCCCATTCCTACACAGTCGCGAAAAATGACGAAATTGCCCCCGGCTCGGTTTTTGTTTCCGATCAACCAATCAAATTTTAGTCAATTCCGACACAGTTTTGAAAAATGACGAAATTACCCCCGGCGCAGTTTTTGTTCCCGATCAACCTGCCAATTTTTAGCCCATTCCAACAGAGTCGCGAAAAATGACGAAATTGCCCCCGGCGCGGTTTTTGTTTCCGATCAACCAGTCAAATTTTAGCCCATTACGACATCGTAGCGAAAAATTACGAAATTGCCCCCGGCACGATTTTTGTCTCCGATCAACCTATGAAATTTTAGCCAATTCCGACACAATTTTGAAAAATGACGAAATTACCCCCGGCGCGATTTTTGTTCCCGATCAACCTGTCAATTTTTAGCCCATTCCAACACAGTCGCGAAAAATGACGAAATTGCCCCCGGCGCGGTTTTTGTTTCCAATCAACCTGTCAAATTTTAGCCAATTCCAACATCGTCGCGAAAAATTACGAAATTGCCCCCGGCGCGATTTTTGTTTCCGATCAACCGTTGAAATTTTAGCCAATTTCGACACAATTTTGAAAAATGACGAAATTACCCCCGGCCCGATTTTTGTTCCCGATCAACCTGTCAAATTTTAGCCCATTCCGACACAGTCGCGAAAAATGATGAAATAGCCCCCGGCGTGATGTCTGTTTCCGATCAACCAATCAAATTTTAGCTCGTTCCGACACTGTCGAGAAAAATGACGAAATTGCCCCCGGCGCGGTTTTTGTTTCCGATCAACCAGTCAAATTTTATCTCATTCCGACATCGTCGCGAAAAATTACGAAATTGCCCCCGGCGCGATTTTTGTTTCCGATCAACCTACGAAATTTTTGCCAATTCCGACACAATTTTGAAAAATGACGAAATTACCCCCGGCGCGATTTTTGTTCCCGATCAACCTGTCGGATTTTAGCCCATTCTGACACAGTCGCGAAAAAAGATGAAATAGACCTCGGCGTGATGTCTGTTTCCGATCAACCTGTCAAATTTTAGCCAATTCCTACACAGTCGCGAAAAATGACGAAATTGCCCCCAGCGCGGTTTTTGTTTCCGATCAACCTGTCAAATTTTAGCCCATTCTGACACAGTCGCAAAAAATGACGAAATTGCCCCTGGCGCGGTTTTTATTTCCGATCCACCAACCAAATTTTAGTCCATTCTGACATCGTCACGAAAAATGACGAAATTGACCCCGGCGCGATTCTTCTTTCCGATCAACCTATTAAATTTTAGCGAATTCCGACACAGTTTTGAAAAATGACGAAATTACCCCCGACGCGGTTTTTGTTTCCGCTCAACCTGTTAATTTTTAGCCCATTCCGACACAGTCGTGAAAAATGACGAAATTGCCCCAGGCAAGGTTTTTTGTTTCCGATCAACCTGTCAAATTTTAGCCCATTCAGACACAGTCACGAAAAATGACGAAATAGCCCACGGCGTGATTTCTGTTTCCAATCAACCTGTCAAATTTTAGCCAATTCCGAAACATTTACGGAAAATGACGAAATTGCCCCCGGCGAGATTTTTGTTTCTGATCAACCTGTCAAATTTTAGCCCATTCCTACACAGTCGCAAAAAATGACGAAATTGACCCCGGCGCGATTTTTTGTTTCCGATCAACCTGTCAAATTTTAGCCCATTCGAACATCGTCGTGAAAAATTACGAAATTGACCCCGGCGCGATTTTTATTTCCGATCAACCTATCAAATTTTAGCCTATACTGACACAGTTTTGAAAAATGACGAAATTACCCCCGACGCGATTTTTATTCCCGATCAGCCTGTCAATTTTTTGCCCATTTCGACACAGTCGCAAAAAATGACGAAATTGCCCCCGGCGCGATTTTTATTCCCGATCAACCTGTCAATTTTTTGCCCATTCCGACACAGTCGCAAAAAATGACGAAATTGCCCCCGGCGCGGTTTTTTGTTTCCGATCAACCTGTCAAGTTTTAGCCAATTCCGACACAGTTTTGAAAAATGACGAAATTATCCCCGGCGCGGTTCTTCTTCCCGACCAACCTGTTAATTTTTTGCCCATTCCAACATAGTCGCGAAAAATGACGAAATTGCCCCCGGCGCGGTTTTTTGTTTCCGATCAACCTGTCAAATTTTAGCCCACTCCGAC
>NW_019268439.1:0-4804 GCF_002742605.1 Olea europaea var. sylvestris
TTCAAAGGAATGAGCACTTGCATATTTGGATCGCTTGGATTGTCGGCGTACGAAGAATTGAGCGTAACTTTTGCACGCGTGTCCATTTTGGGCCCATAAGTCCTTTTTGGAAATGTAGCGACCGTTTTGGATTGAACACACAACTTCGTCGTGACGTACGAGGGATTTTGGCCATTTTTCAAAAGAATGAGCACTTTCATATTTAGAACGCTTGGAGAGTCGGGGGACGAAGAATTGAGCGTAACTTTTGCACACTGTGTCAGTTTTGGGCCAATAAGAACTTTTTGGAAATGTAGCGACCATTTTGGATTGAACTCACCACTTCCTCGTGACGTATGAGGGATTTCGGCGATTTTTGGAATGAATGAGCACTTGCATATTTGGAACGCTTGGATTGTCGGCATACGAAGAATTTAGCGTAACTTTTGCACACGGTGTCCGTTTTGGGCCCATAAGTACTTTTTGGAAATGTAGCGACCGTTTTGCATTGAACTCGCCACTTCGTCATGACGTATGAGGGATTTCGGCCACTTTTCAAAAGAATGAGCACTTGCATATTTGGATCGCTTGGATTGTCGGTGCACGAAGAATTGCGCGTAACTTTTGCACACGTGTCCGTTTTGGGCCCATAAGTACTTTTTGAAAATGTAGCGACCGTTTTTGATTGAACACACAACTTTATCTTGATGTAGGAGAGATTTTGACGATTTTTCGAAAGAATGAGCACTTGCATATTTAGAACGCTTGGATTGTCGACGTACGAAGAATTGAGCTTAACGTTTGCACACGGTGTCCGTTTTGGGGCCATAAGTACTTTTTGGAAATGTAGCGACCGTTTTGGATTGAACTCACCACTTCGTCGCGACGTATGAGTGATTTTGGCCATTTTTCGAAAGAATGAGCACTTGAATATTTAGAATGCTTCCAAAGTCGGCGGAAGAAGAATTGAGCGTAACTTTTGCACACGTGTCCGTTTTGGGCCCATAAGAACTTTTTGGAAATGTAGCGATCGTTTTGGATTGAGCTCACAACTTCTTCGTGACGTACGAGTGATTTTGGCCATTTTTCGAAGGAATGAGCGCTTGTATATTTATAACGCTTGGAGAGTCGACGGACGAAGAATTGAGCGTAACTTTTGCACACGGTGTTCGTTTTGGGCCCATAAGAACTTTTTGGAAATGTAGCGACCGTTTTGGATTGAACTCACCACTTCGTCGCGACGTATGAGTGATTTTGGCCATTTTTCGAAAGAATGAGCACTTGCATATTTGGAACGCTTGGATTGTCGGCATACGAAGAATTTAGCGTAACTTTTGCACGCGGTGTCCGTTATAGGCCCATAAGTACTTTTTTGAAATGTAGCGACCGTTTTGGATTGAACCCATTACTTCGTCGTGACGTACGAGTGATTTTGGCCATTTTTCGAAGGAATGAGCGCTTGTATATTTATAACGCTTGGAGAGTCAGCGGACGAAGAATTGAGCGTAACTTTTGCACGCGGTGTTCGTTTTGGGCCCATAAGAACTTTTTGGAAATGTAGCGACCGTTTTGGATTGAACTCACCACTTCGTCGTGACGTACGAGGGATTTTGACGATTTTTCGAAAGAATGAGCACCTCCATATTTGGAACGCTTGGATTGTCGACATACGAAGAATTGAGCTTAACGTTTGCACACGGTGTCCGTTTTGGGGCCATAAGTACTTTTTGGAAATGTAACGACCGTTTTGGATTGAACACACAACTTCATCGTGACGTACGAGGGATTTTGGCCATTTTTCGAAAGAATGATCACTTGATTATTTAGAATGCTTGCAGAGTCGGCGGAAGAAAAATTGAGCGTAACTTTTGGACACGGTGTCCGTTTTGGGCCCATAAGAACTTTTTGGAAATGTAGCGATCGTTTTGGATTGAGCTCACAACTTCTTCGTGACGTACGAGTGATTTTGGCCATTTTTCGAAGGAACGAGCGCTTGTATATTTAGAACGCTTGGAGAGTCGACGGACGAAGAATTGAGCGTAACTTTTTCACACGGTGTCTGTTCTGGGCCCATAAGAACTTTTTGGAAATGTAGCGACCGTTTTGGATTGAACTCACCACTTCATCGTGACGTAGGAGGGAGTTTGGCCATTTTTTGAAATAATGTGCACTTGCATATTTGGAACGCTTGGATTGTCGACGGACGAAGAATTGAGCTTAACTTTTGCACACGGTGTCCGTTTTGGGCCCATAAGTACTTTTTGGAAATGTAGCGACCGTTTTGGATTGAACTAACCACTTCATCGTGACGTATGAGGGATTTCGGCCACTTTTCGAAAGGATGAGCACTTGCATATTTGGATCGCTTGGATTGTCGGCGTAAGAAGAATTGAGCATAACTTTTGCACGCGTGTCCGTTTTGGGCCCATAACTCCTTTTTGGAAATGTAGCGACCGTTTTGGATTGAACACACAACTTTATCGTGACGTACGAGGGATTTTGGCCATTTTTCGAAAGAATGAGCACTTTCGTGTTTAGAACGCTTGGAGAGTCGGCGGACGAAGAATTGAGCATAACTTTTGCACACTGTGTCAGTTTTGGGCCCATAAGAACTTTTTGGAAATGTAGCGACCGTTTTGGATTGAACTCACCACTTCATCGTGACGTATGAGTGATTTCGGCCATTTTTCGAAAGAATGAGCGCTTGCATATTTGGAACGCTCGGATTGTCGGCATACGAAGAATTTAGCGTAACTTTTGCACACGGTGTCCGTTATGGGCCCATAAGTACTTTTTGGAAATGTAGCGACCATTTTGGATTGAACCCACGACTTTGTCGTGACGTACGAGTGATTTTGGCAATTTTTCGAAGGAATGAGTGCTTGTATATTTAGAACGCTTGGAGAGTCGACGGACGAAGAATTGAGGGTAACTTTTGCACACGGTGTCCGTTTTGGGCCCATAAGAACTTTTTGGAAATGTAGCGACCGTTTTGGATTGAACTCACCACTTTATCGTGACGTATGAGGGATTTCGGCCAATTTTCGGAAGAATTAGTACTTGCATATTTGGAACGCTTGGATTGTCGACGTACAAAGAATTGAGCGTAACTTTTGCACACGGTGTCCGTTTTGGGACCATAAGTACTTTTTGGAATTGTAGCGACCATTTTGGATTGAACACACAACTTCATCGTAACGTACAAGGGATTTTGGCCATTTTTTGAAAGAATGAGCATTTGCATATTTAGAACGCTTGGAGAGTCGGCGGATGAAGAATTGAGCGTAACTTTTGCACACGGTGTCCGTTTTGGGCCCATAAGAACTTTTTCGAAATTTAGCGACCATTTTGGATTGAACTCACCACTTCGTCGTGACGTATGAGGGATTTCGGCCATTTTTTGAAAGAATGAGCACTAGCATATTTGGAACGCTTGGATTGTTGGCGTACGAAGAATTGTGCGTAACTTTTGCACACGGTGTCCGTTTTGGGGCCATAAGTACTTTTTGGAAATGTAGCGACCGTTTTGGATTGAACTCACCACTTCATCGTGACGTACGAGGTATATTGGCCATTTTTTGAAAGAATGAGCACTTGCATATTTAGGATGCTTGGAGAGTCAATGGACGAAGAATTGAGCGTAACTTTTGCACTCGGTGTCCGTTTTGGGCCCGTTAGAACTTTTTGGAAATGTAGCGACCGTTATGGATTGAACTCACCACTTCGTCGTGACGTAGGAGGGAGTTTGGCCATTTTTCGAAAGAATGACCACTTGCATATTTGGAACGCTTGGATTGTTGACGGACGAAGAATTGAGCTTAACTTTTGCACATGTTGTCCGTTTTGTGCCCATAAGAACTTTTTGGAAATGTAGCGACCGTTTTGGATTGAACTCACCACTTCATCGTGACGTACGAGGGATTTTGGCGATTTTTTGAAAGAATGAGCACTTGCACATTTAGAATGCTTCGAGAGTTGGCGGACAAAGAATTGAGCGTAACTTTTGCACCCGGTGTCAATTTTGGGCCCATAAGTACTTTTTGGAAATGTAGCGATCGTTTTGGATTGAACTAACCACTTCATCGTGACGTACAAGTGATTTTGGCCATTTTTCGAAAGAATGAGCACTTGCATATTTGGAACGCTTCGATTGTCAGCGTACGAATTATTGAGCGTAACTTTTGCACACGGTGTCCGTTTTGGGCCCATAAGAACTTTTTGGAAATGTAGCGACTGTTTTGGATTGAACTCACCACTTCATCGTGACGTACGAGGGATTTTACCAATTTTTCGAAAGAATGAGCACTTGCATATTTAGAACGCTTGGAGAGTCGGCGTACGAAGAATTGAGCGTAACTTTTGCACACGTTGTCCGTTTTGGACCCACAAGAACTTTTTGGAAATGTTGCGACCGTTTTGGATTGAACTCAGCACTTCGTCGTGATGTATGAGGGATTTCGGCCATTTTCGGAAAGAATGAGCACTTGCATATTTGGAACGCTTGGATTGTCGGCGTACGAAGAATTGAGCGTAACTTTTGCACACGGTGTCCGTTTTGGGCCCATAAGTACTTTTTGGAAATGTTGCGACCGTTTTGGATTGAACTCACCACTTCGTCGTGATGTACGAGTGATTTTGGCCATTTTTGAAGGAATGAGTGCTTGTATGTTTAGAACGCTTGGAGAGTCGGCGGACGAAGAATTGAGCGTAACTTTTGCACACGGTGTCGTTTTGGGCCCATGAGAACTTTTTGGAAATGTAGCGACCGTTTTGGATTGAACTCACCACTTCATCGTGACGTAAGAGGGATTTCGGCCATTTTTCA